>NW_027047050.1:0-17832 GCF_025399875.1 Dalotia coriaria | reverse complement strand
TTTTAAAATTTAAATTTTAAAAAAATTTAAAAAAAAAAATTTTTTTTTAAAAAAAAACTTTTTTTTTTTAAAAAAAAAAGGGGTTAAAAAAAAATTTTCCTTTTTAAAATTTTTTTTCCCTTTAAAAAAAAAAAAAAAAAAAAAAAAAAAAATTTTTTCCGAAAAAAATTTTTAAAAAAAATTTTTTAAAAAAATTTTTTTCCCAAAAAAATTTTTTTTCCTTTAAAAAAAAAAAAAAAAAATTTTTTTTTTTTTCCGTTTTTTTTAAACCCCAAAAAATTTTTAAAAAAATTTTTTTTTTCCCCGGGGTTTTAAAGGGAAAAAAAAAAAAAAAAATAAAAATTTTTTAATTTTTTTTTTTTTAAAAAAAAAAATTTTTAAAAAAAAAGTTTTCCCAAAAAAAATTTTAAAGGGGAAATTTTAAAAAAAAAAAAAATAAAAATTTTTTAATTTTTCCCAAAAACTTTTTTAAAAAAAGGTTTTTTTAAAATTTTTTTTAAAAAATTTTTTTTTTTGGAAAAAAAATTTTAAAAAAAAAAAAAAAAAAAAAATTTTTTTTGGTTTTTTCCTTTTTAAAAAAAAAAAACCCTTTTTTTTTTAAAAATAAGCATTTTCAAGCTTTTTAAATCGTTGAAATCGTTCAAATAAAAAAAAAAAAAAAAAAAAAATTTCTTTTTTTTCCCCTTTTTTTTTAAAAAAAAAAAAATTAAAAATTTTTTTTTTTTAAATTTTAAATTTTTAAATTTAAAAAAAAAAAAAAAAAAAAAAAAAAATTTTTTTTTTTTTTTTTTTCCTTAAAAACCAAAAAAATTTTTTTTTTTTTAAAAAAAATTTTAACCCCCCC
Organism: Dalotia coriaria; assembly: GCF_025399875.1. Classification (NCBI taxonomy): domain Eukaryota; kingdom Metazoa; phylum Arthropoda; class Insecta; order Coleoptera; family Staphylinidae; genus Dalotia; species Dalotia coriaria. Next base: position 16,988 of record NW_027047050.1, on the reverse strand, counting down.
CAAAATTAAAAAAAAAAAAAAAAAAAAAAATTTTTTTTTTTTTTTTTAAAAAAAAAAAAAACCCCTTTTTTTTTTTAAATTTTAAATTTTGAAAAAAAAAAAAAAAAAAAAAAAAATTTTTTTTTTTTTTTCCTTTTTTTAAAAAAAAAGTTAAAAAAAAAATTTTGTTTTTTTTTTTTTTTTTAAAAAATTTTTTTTTAAAAAAAATAAAAAAAAAAAAAAAAATTTTTTTTTTTTTTTTAAAAAAAAAAAAAAAAAATTTTTTTTTTTAAAAAAAAAAAAATTTTTAATTTTTTAAATCGTTAAATGGAAAAAAAAAAAAAAAAAAAAAAAAATTTTTTTCCTTTTTTTTTTTCCAAAAAAAAAAATTTTTTTTTTTTAAAAAATTTTTAATTTTTTTAATTTTGGGTTTTTTAAAAAAAATTTTAAAAAAAAAAAAAAATTTTTTTTTTTTTTTTAAAAAAAAAAAAAAAGGGGTTTTTTTAAAATTTTTTTTTTTTAAATTTTAAAAAAAAAAAAAAAAAAAAAAATTTTTTTTTTTTATTTTTTAAAAAGAATTCCCCCGGGGTTTTTTTAAGCTTTTGACGCGTTAAAAAAGGGCAAATTAAAAAAACAAATTTTGTTTTTTGTTTTTGGAAAAAAAACCAAAATTTTTTAAAAAAGCTTTTTAAAGGGAATCGTTGAAATCGTTCTGATATAAAAAAAAAAACGAAAATAAAAAATTTGTCGTTTTTATGCTGTTTTACCTTAAAACGGAAAAACTCAAAACGTGCTGTTTTGCTAAAATCTTTTTTCAAGTTTTTTTAGATGTTGAAATCGCAAAAGCGCAATTTTAAATAAAAAGAATAAAAAAAAAATTGTGTTTTTATGCTGTTTTGCGTTAAAACGCAGATTAAACTAAAAAACGTCTGTTTTGCAAAATAACATTTTCAAGCATTTTGATCTTTGAAATCGTTCAAATAGAAAATTTAAAAACGAATAAAAAAAAAATTTGTCTTTTTTAGCTTTTTTTAGGGTTTAAAAACGCAGTTTAAAAACCCCGTTTTGTTTTTGCTAAAATAACATTTTCAACTTTTTTTGATCGTGAAAATCTTTTAAATGGCAATAATAATAAAACGAATAATAAAAATTCTCGTCGTTTATGCTGTTTTACGCGTTAAAATCGCAGATTAAAAGCTCAAAACGTGCTGTTTTACAAACAAGCATTTTCTCAACATTTTAGATCGTTGAAATCGTTCAAATAGAAGCTAACATAATAAAAAACGAATAATAAAATTTCGTCGTTTTTATGTTGCTTTACGTTAAAACGCAGATTAAAAGCTCAAAATGTGCTGTTTTGCTAAAATAAGCATTTTCGCCATTTTAGATCGTTGAAATCGTTCAACAGGAAGCAATATTAATAAAAACGAATAAATGCGCAAATTCGTCGTTTTATGTTGTTTTACGCGTTAAACGCAGATTAGAGCTCAAACGCTGTTTTACAAAATAATCATTTTCAAGCATTTAGATCGTTGAAATCGTTCAAATAGACGCGCAATATTAATAAAACGAATAATGTACCCTGGCTTCGTTTTATATGGTTTTATTGCGTTAAACGCAGATTAAAGCTCTAAACGCTGGTTTTGCTAAACAAGCATTTTCAAGCATTTTAGATCATTGAAATCGTTCAAATAGAAGAATATTAATAAAACGACCAATAAAAAATTCGTCGTTTTGTTGTTTACGCGTTAAAACGCAGATTAAAGCCTCAAAACGTGCTGTTTTAAATAATCATTTTCAAGCGTTTTAGATCGTTGAAATCGTTCAAATAGATCGCGCAATATTAATAAAACGAATAATGTACCCCTGGGCCGTTTTTATGTTGTTTACGCGTTAAAACGCAGATTAAAAGCCAAAATGTGCCTATAAAATAAGCATTTTCTGCCATTTAGATCGTTGGAAATCTTCGTCTAAATAGAAGCAATGCTAATAAAAGCGAATAATAAAAATCCATCGTTTTGTGCTGTTTTACGTTAAAACGCGCAGGATTAATGCTCAAAACGTGCTGTTTTGCTAAAATAATCATTTTCAAGCATTTTAGATCGCTGAAATCGTTCAACAGACGCAATATTAATAAAACGAATAAAGTACCGTCGTTTTATGCTGTTTCACGCGTTAAAACGCAGATTGTGCTCAAACGTGCTGTTTTGCTAAAAATAAGCATTTTCAAGCATTTTATCGCTGAAATCGTGCAAATAGACGCAATATTAATAAAAACGAATAATAAAATTTCGTCGTTTTATAAAGCTGTTTTACGCGTTAAACGCAGATTAAAGCTCGGGGGCAAACGTGCTGTTTTGCTAAAATAAGCATTTTCAAGCATTTAGATCGTTGAAATCGTTCAAATAGAAGCACATTAATAAAAACGAATAATAAATATTTCGTCGTTTTATGTTGTTTTACGCGTTAAAAACGCGATTGTCAAAACGTACCGTTTTGCTAAAAATAAGCATTTAAAGCATTTTGGATCGTTGAAATCGTTCAAATAGAAGCCATTAATAAAAAACCAATAAAAAAAATTCGTCGTTTTTATGCTGTTTCACGCGCCAAACGCAGACGCCCAAAACGTGCTGTTTTGCTAAAATAAGCATTTTCTGCCATTTTAGATCGTTGAAATCGTTCAAATAGAAGCAATATTAATAAAAACGAATAATAAAAATTCGTCGTTTTATGCTGTTTACGCGTTAAAAACGCAGATTAAAGCTCAAACGTGCTGTTTTGCTAAAATAAGATTTTCAAGCATTTGATCGCTTAAAATCGTTCAACAGAAGCAATATCAATAAAAACGAATAATAAAAATTCGTCGTTTTTATGCTGTTTACGCGTTAAACGCGATTAAAGCTCAAACGCTGTTTCGCATAAAATAATCATTTTCTGCCATTTAGATCGTTGAAATCGTTCATATAGACGCAATATTAATAAAAACGAATAATTAAAATTTCGTCGTTTTTATGCTGTTTACGCGTTAAACGCATATTAAAAGCTCAAAACGTGCTGTTTTGCTAAATAAAGCATTTTCAAGCATTTTAGATCGTTGAAATCGTTCAAATACATAAATATTAATAAAAACGAATAATGCACCGTCGTTTTATGCTGTTTTACGCGTTAAAACGCAGATTAAAGCTCGCTGTTTTGCTGCTAAAATAACCATTTTCGCCATTTTAGATCGTTGAAATCGTTCAGCAGACGCAATATTACAAAAACGAATAATAAAAAATTTCGTCGTTTTTATGTTTTACGCGATAAAACGCAGATTAAAGCTCATAGCGCGCTGTTTTGCTTAAAATAATCATTTTCAAGCATTTTAGATCGTTGAAATCGTTCAAATAGAAGCAACATTAATAAAACGAATAATAAAATCTATTGCTTTTATATGTTTACGCGTTAAACGCAGATTAAAGCTCAAAACGTGCTGTTTTGCTAAAATAATCATTTCAGCATTTTAGACTGCTGAAATCGTTCAAATAGACGCAATATTAATAAAACGAATAATAAAATTTCTGACGTTTATGTTGTTTTACGCGTTAAAACGCAGACAAAGCTCAAAACGTGCTGTTTTGTTAAATAAGTATTTCGCCATTTTAGACGTTGAAAATCGTTCAAACAGTATATTAAATATTAATAAAAACGAATAATAAAAATTCGTCGTTTATGCTGTTTACGCGTTAAACGCAGATTAAAGCTCAAAACGTGCTGTTTTGCTAAAATAATCATTTTCAGCATTTTACATCGTTGAAATCGTTCAAATAGACGCAATAATAAATAAAAACGAAATAATAAAAATTTCGTCGTTTTATGCTGTTTTACGCGTTAAAACGCAAGATTAAAGCTCAAACGTGCTATGTTTTGCTAAAAACAAGCATTTTCAAGCATTTTAGATCGCTGAAATTGTTCAAATAGAAGCAATATTAATAAAAACGAATAATAAAAATTTCGTCGTTTTTGTGCTGTTTTACGCGTTAAAACGCAGATTAAAGCTCAAACGTGCTGTTTTGCTAAAACAAGCATTTTCAAGCATTTAGATCGTTGAAATCGTTCAGATAGAAAGCAATAATAAAAACGACACAAAATTTTGTCGTTTTTATGCTGTTTACGCGTTAAAACGCGGTGATTAAAAGCTCAAATGTGCTGTTTTGCTAAAAATAAGCATGTCGCCATTTTAGATCGTTGAAATCGCCCAACAGAAGCAATATTAATAAAAACGAATAATAAATCTGTTGCTTTTATGCTGGTTTTACCTGCGCGAAACGCAGATTAGAGCCTCAAAGCGTGCTGTTTTACGCTAAAATAATCATTTTCAAGCATTTTAGATCGTTGAAATCGTTCAACAGACGCAATATTAATAAAAACGAATAATACAAATTCTTAAATGTTTGCTGTTTTGCCGCGTTAAAACGCAGATTAAAGCTCAAAACGTGCTGTTTGCTAAATAAGCATTTTCAAGCATTTTTAGATCGCTGAAATCGTTCAAATAGGAATAATATTAATAAAACGAATAATAAAAATTCGTCGTTTATGCTGTTTTACGCGTTAAAACGCAGATTAAGCTCAAAACGTGCTGTTTTGCTAAAATAATCATTTTCAAGCATTTTAGATCGTTGAAATCGTTCAAATAGACGCAATATTAATAAAAACGAATAATAAAATTTCTGCCGTTTTTATGCTGTTTTACGCGTTAAAACGCAGATTGTCAAAATGTGCTGCTTTGCCAAACAAGCATTTTCGCTATCAGATCGCTGAAATCGTTCAAATAGAAGTGCATTAATAAAAACGAATAATAAAAATTCGTCGTTTTGTGTTGTTTGCCGCGTTAAAACGCATATTAAAGCTCAAAACGCCGTTTTGCTAAAATAAAGTTACCAAGCATTTTAGATCGCTGAAATCGTTCAAATAGAAGCAATATTAATAAAAAAACGAATAATAAAATTGCTGTTTTATGCTGTTTACGCATTAAAAACGCAGATTGTGTGCCCAAAACGTGCTGTTTTGCTAAAAATAATCATTTTCAAGCATTTTAGACGTTGAACTAAATAGACGCAATTATTACTAAAAACGAATAATAAAAATTTCACGTTTTTGTGCTGTTTACGCGTTAAACGCAGATTGCAGCTCAAACGTGCCGTTTTGCTAAAATGCCATTTTTCAAGCATTTAGATCGCGAAATCGTTCAAATAGGAAGCAATATTAATAAAAACAATACAAAAATTTCGTCGTTTTATAGCGTTTACGCGTTAAAAACGCAGATTGTTCAATATGCTGTTTGCTAGCTAGCATTTTTTCGCTGATGATCGCTGGAAAATCGTTCAACAGAAGCGATGAATAAAAAACGAATAATGCACCACGTTTTTATGCGCATACGTTAAACGCGGATTTAGAGCTCAAACGTGCTGTTTTGCTAAAATTAACTATTTTCAAGTATTTAGATCGTTGGAAATTCGTCTGGCGAGACGCAATATTAATAAAACGAATAATAAAAATTTCCTGTCGTTTTTATGCTGTTTACGTGTTAAAACGCAGATTAAAATTCAAACGTGCGGTTTTGCTAAAATAAGCATTTTCAAGCATTTTAGATCGTTGAAATCGTTCAAATATAGCGCTAAATATTAATAAAAACGAATCAATAAAATTGCCGTTTTTTATGTCGTTTTTACGCGTTAAAACACAGATTAAAGCTCAAACGTGCTGTTTTGCTAAATAATCATTTTCAAGCATTTGATCGTTGAAATAATTCAAATAGACGCAATATTAATAAAACGAATAATAAAAATTTCTGTCGTTTTATGCGTTGTTTACGCGTTAAAACGCAGATTAAAAGCCTCAAACGCTGCCTGGTTAAAACAATCATTTCAAGCATTTTAGTTCGTTAATGTTCAATACGCAATATTAATAAAAACGAATAATAAAAATTTCGTCGTTTTTATGCTGTTTCACGCGTTAAAACGCGATTTAAAGCTCAAACGTGCTGGTTTGCTAAAATAAGCATTTCACATTTTAGATCAAGAACTGCCCCAAATAAAAGCAATATTACTGAAAACGAATAATAAAAATCTGTCGTTTTATGCTGTTTTACGTTAAAACGTGATTAAAGCTCAAAACGTGCGTTTTGCTAAAAATAATCATTTTCAAGCATTTTGATCGTTGAAATTGTCTAAATAGAAGCAATATTAATAAAAACGAATAATGTACCCGTCGTTTTATGCTGTTTTACGCGTTAAAACGCAGGATTAAAAGCTCAAAACGTGCTGTTTTGCTAAATAAGATTTCAAGCATTTTGGATCGTTGAAATCGTTCAACAGAGTTGAAGATAATAAAACGAAGTCAATAAAAATCTTACCGTTTTATGTTTTTGGCGCGTTGAAAACGCAGATTGCTCAAACGTGCTGTTTTGCTAAAATAAATACCAAGCATTTTAGACTGCTTAAAATCGTCTTCAAATAGCTTAATATTGATAAAAACGAAATACAAATAATTCCGTCGTTTGCCGTTTTACGTTAAAACGCAGCCAAAGCTCAAAACGTGCTGTTTGCTAAAATAACCATTTCAAGCATTTTGTGATCGTTGAAATCGTTCGCTAAACAGACGCACATTAATAAAAGACGAATAATAAAAATTTGCTTTATGCTGTTTTACGCGTTAAACGATTAAAGCTAAACGTGCTGTTTTGCTAAAATAAGCATTTTCAAGCATTTATCGTTGAAATCGTTCAAATAGCTAAATATTAATAAAACCAATACAAAAAATTTGTCGTTTTATGCTGTTTTACGCGTTAAACGCAGATTAGAACTCAAAACGCTTGTTTGCTGCTAAAATAATCATTTTCGCCACGATCGTTGAAATCGTTCAAATAGACGCATTAATAAAAACGAATAACAAAAATTGCCGTTTTTATAAGCTGTTTTACGCGTTAAAACGCAGATTGCCTGTAAAAACGCTGTTTTGCTAAAATAAGCATTTTCAAGCATTTTAGATCGCTGGAAATCGTTCAAATAGAAGCAAATATTAATAAAACGAATAATAAAAAATTTATCGTTTTATTGTTTTACGCGTTAAAACGCAGATTAAAAGCTCAAACGCTGTTTTACAAAATAATCATTTTCGCCATTTTGATCGTTGGAAATTGTCTAAATAGACGCAATATTAATAAAAACGAATAATGTACTCCCGCCGTTTTATGCTGTTTTACGCGTTAAAACGCAGATTGCTTTCCAAACGCTGTTTTGCTAAAATAATCATTTTCAAGCATTTTAAGATCGCTGAAATCGTTCAACAGACGCAATAGCCGGCAAAACGAATAATAAAAATTTTCAATGTTTTGCTGTTTAGCTGCCGTTAAAACGCAGATTAAAGCTCAAAACGTGCTGTTTTGCTAAAATAATTATTTTCAAGCATTTTAGATCGCTGAAATCGTTCAAATAGACGTACATTAATAAAAACGAAAATAAAAATTTCGCCGTTTTATGCTGTTTTACGCGTTAAAACGCAGATTAAAGCTCAAAACGTGCCGTTTTGCTAAAAATAACTACTTTCAAGCATTTTAGACGTTGAAATCGTTCAAATAGACGCAAGATTAATAAAAACGAATAAAAATTCGTCGTTTATATGCTGTTTTACGCGTTAAAACGCAGATTAAAGCTCAAAACGTGCTGTTTTGCCAAAATAATCATTTTTCTAAGCATTTAGATCGTTGAAATCTTTAAAAAAGAAGAAATATTAATAAAAACGAATAATAAAAATTCGTCGTTTTATGTTGTTTTACGCGTTAAAACGAGATTTAGCTCAAAAAGTGCTGTTTTGTTAAAATAATCATTTTCAAGCATTTTAGATCGTTGAAATCGTTCAAATAAAAGTAATAAATAAAAACGAAAAATAAAATTCGTCGTTTTTATGCTGTTTTACGCTTAAAACGCGATTAAATCAAAACGTGCTGTTTTGTTTAAAATAGCATTTTCAAGCATTTTAGATCGTTGAAATCGTTCAAATAGAAGCAAATCTTACTAAAAACGAATAAAAAAAATTTCTCGTTTTATGCTGTTTTACGCGTTAAAAACGCAGTTTAAAGCTCAAACGTGCTGTTTTGCTAAAATAAATTTTTGCTTTTTAGATCGTCGAAATCGTTCAAATAGACGCAAATTAATAAAAACGAATAAAAAAAATTTCGTCGTTTTATGTGTTTACGCTTAAAACGCAGATTAAAGCTCAAAACGTGCTGTTTTGCAAAAATAGCTTTTTCAACCCATTTTAGATCGTTGAAATCGTTCAAATAGAACAAATATTATAAAACTAATTAAATTTACGCGTTTTATGCGTTTACGCTTTAAAAACGCAGATTAAAGCTCAAAACGTGTTTTGCTTAACATTTTCAAGCATTTTAGACTTGAAAATCGTAAAAATAACCCAATATTAATAAAACGAATAATAAAATTCGTCGTTTTATGCTGTTTTACGCGTTAAAACGCGATTAAAGCTAAAAAACGTGCACTTTTGTTTAAAAATATTTTCAAATTTAGATCGTTGAAATCGTTCAATAGACGCAATTTTAAATAAAACGAATAATAAAAGTTCGTCGTTTTATGCTGTTTTACGCGTTAAAACGCAGATTAAAGCTCAAACGTGCTGTTTTGCTAAAAATAATCATTTTCAAGCATTTTAGATCGTTGAATCGTTCAAATAGACGCAATATTAATAAAAACGAATAATAAAATTTCGTCGTTTTTATGTGTTTTACGCGTTAAAACGCAGTTTAAAAAGCTCAAAACGTGTTTGCAAAAATACGCATTTCAAGCTTTTGATCGTTAAACGTTCAAAGACGAAATTTAAATAAAACGAATAATAAAAATTTCGTCTTTTTTATGTTTTACGCGGTTAAACGAGATTAAAGCTCAAACGTGCTTGCTAAAATAATCATTTTCAAGCATTTTATGCGTTGAAATCGTTCAAAGACGCAGATTAAAAAAAACGAATAAAAAAAAATTCGTCGTTTTTGTGTTTTACGCGTTAAAACGCAGATTAGAGCTAAAAAGGGCTGTTTTGCTAAAATAATTTTTAAAGCATTTTAGATCGTTGAAACGTTCAAATAGACGCAATATTAAAAAAAAAACGAATAATAAAAATTTCGTCGTTTTATGCTTTTTTCGCGTTAAAACGCAGATTAAAGCTAAAAAACGGGGTTTTTGCTAAAATACGCATTTTCGCATTTTAGATCGTGAAACGCAAATAGAAGAAATTTTAAAAAAACGAATAAAAAAAAATTCGCGTTTTATGCTTTTTTAGTTAAAAACGCGATTTCCCCTAAAAAGGCTTTTTTGCTAAAATAATCATTTTCGCATTTTAGACGTGAAATCGTTCAAATAGAAGAATATTAATAAAAACGAATAAAAATTCGTTTTTTATGCTGTTTTAGGGTTAAAAAACGCAGATTAAAGCTCAAAACGTGCTTTTTTGCTAAAATAAGCATTTTCGCATTTTAGATCGTTGAAATCGTTCAAATAAAGCAACTAAAAAAAAAACGAATAATAAAAATTGTCGTTTTATGTGTTTTACGCGTTAAAAGCGTTTAAAACCCAAAAAACGTGCTGTTTTGCTAAAATAATAGATCGTTGAAATCGTTCAACAGACGCAATATTAATAAAAACGAATAATAAAAATTTCGTCGTTTTATGCTGTTTACGCGTTAAAACGCAGATTAAAAGCTCAAACGTGGTGTTTTGCTAAAATAAGCATTTTCAAGCATTTTAGTTCGTTGCAATCGTTCAAATAGACGCAATATTAAAAAAAACGAATAAAAAAAAATTTCTCTTTTTTTATGCTGTTTTAACGCTTTAAAAAGCGATTGAAAAAACCGTGCCAAAATAAAAATTTTTTTAAAGCTTTTTTAGATCGTTGAAATGCCAAATAACCCCAATATTAAAAAAAAACGAATAAAAAATTTCGTATTTTTTATGCTGTTTTGGTTAAAACGGGGTTAAAATCAAACCGTGCTGTTTTTAAAAAGCATTTTCAGAATTTTATTTCCCGTTAAAATTCGTTCAAATAGACGCAATATTAATAAAACGAATAAAAAAATTTTTCTCTTTTTTTTTATGCTTTTTTACGGGGTTAAAACGCAGTTTAAAAAGCTAAAAACGTGCTTTTTTTGCTAAAATAATTTTCAAGCATTTTAGATCGTTGAAATCTAAATAGGAAATATTAAAAAAAAACGAATAAAAAAATTTCGTCGTTTTTAGGGCTGTTTTGGTTTAAAACGCAGATTAAACCCTAAAAAACGTGCTGTTTTGCAAAAATAAACATTTTCAAGCATTTTAGATTTTAAAAATCTTTTAAAAATAAAAACTATTAAAAAAAACGAAAATAAAAATTCGTCTTTTTTATGCTGTTTTACGCGTTAAAACGAAATTTAAAAAACTAAAACGGTCTGGAAAAAAAATATTTTCAAGCTTTTTTTAGATGGTAAATCTTTCAAATAGAAGCAATATTAAAAAAAACGAAAAAAAAAATTTCGTTTTTTTATCCCTTTTTTGGAAAAAAACGCAAAACAAAACTCAAAACGTGCTTTTTTTAAAATAATCTTTTTTCAACGGTGGGTTAAATCGTTCAAAAAAACGAAAAAAAAAAACGAATAATAAAAATTTCGTCTTTTTTTATGCTTTTTTGGTTTAAAACGCAGATTAAAGTTTAAAAAACGTGCTGTTTTTTAAAAAATCATTTTCAAGCTTTTTTTAGATCTTTTGAAATCGTTCAAATAGACGCAATATTAAAAAAAACGGTAAAAAAAAATTTTTTTTTTTTGTTTTTCGCTTTAAAACCCCCGGTTTAAAAAACCAAAACGTGCTTTTTTTGAAAAATAAGCTTTTTTCAACCCGGGTCGTTGAAATCGTTAAATAGAAGCAATATTAATAAAATGAAAAATTTGGTGGTTTTGTTTTTCGGTTAATACCCCAGATTAAAGCTCCGTGCTTTTTTGCTAAAATAATTTTTCAAGCATTTTTTAGATCGTTGAAATTGTTCAAATAACCCAAATATTAAAAAAAACGAATAATAAAATTTCGTCTTTTTTATTTTTTTTTTGCTTTAAAACCAAAAGTTAAAAAACCCAAAACTTTGCTGTTTTGTTTTAAAAAAGCTTTAAAAAGCTTTTGGTCGTTAAAATCGTTAAAATAGAAGCAATTTTAAATTAAAAAAGCGAATTAAAAATTTCTTTTTATGCTGTTTTACGGGGAAAAGGGGGGGGTTAAAAAAACGTGCTTTTTGCGGGAAATAATCATTTTTCAAGCATTTTAGATCGTTGAAATCGTTCAAATGGACCATTAAAAAAAAACGAAAAAAAAATTTTTTTGTTTTTATTTTTTTCCCGGGGAAACGCAGTTTAAAAAGCTAAAAACGTGTTTTTGCTAAAAAATCTTTTCGGCTTTTTTAAATTTGAAATCGTTAAAGGGGGCGCAATTTAAATTAAAAACGAAAAATAAAATTTTGTTTTTTTGCCTTTGCGTTCCCACCGTTAAAGAAAGGGGGGTTTAAAAAAAAAGCTTTTTTCAAGCATTTTAAAATGGTTGAAATTTCAAATAAACAATATTAAAAAAAACGAAAATAAAAATTCGTCGTTTTATCTTTTTAGCGGGGAATTTAAAAAGCTCAAAACGTGCTTTTTTTGCTAAAAAAAATCTTTTTTCAAGCTTTTTTAGATCTTTGGGGAAATCGTTCAAATAGACGCAATATTAAAAAAACGAATAATAAAAAATTTTCGTCGTTTTTTCCCCTTTTAAAAACAAAATTAAAAAGCTAAAAAACGTGCTGTTTTGTAAAAAAAAGCATTTTCAACATTTAGATCGTTGAAAATCGTTAAAAAAAAAACAATTTTTAAAAAACGAAAAAAAAATTCGTGGTTTTTTACCCTGTTTTACGCTTTAAAAAACCAGATTAAACTCAAAACGTGCACTTTTGCTAAAATAATCTTTTTAAAACTTTTTTAGATCTTGAAATCGTTAAAAGGGGGCGCAATATTAATAAAAATGAATTTAAAAAATTTTTGTGTTTTTTTGATTTTTGCGTTAAAACGCAGTTTAAAAGTTTAAAACTGCTGTTATGCAAAAAAACCCTTTTCCCAGCATTTTAGATTTTGGAAATCTTTTAAATAAACAAAAATTAAAAAAAACCCGTAAAAATTTTGTTTTTTTTTGCTTTTTGCGTTAAAACGGTTAAACCAAAACGTGCGGGTTTTGAAAAATCATTTTAAAGTTTTTTAGATCGTTGAAACCCGTTAAAAAAGGGGCGCTTTAAAAAAAAGAAAAAAAAAATTTTTGGTTTTTATGCTTTTTTCGCGTTAAACCGTTAAAAGAAAACGTTTTTTTTTGTAAAATTTTTTTTTGGGGTTTTTGGAAATCGTTTAAACAAAAATTAAAACGAATAAAAAAATTCGCCCTTTTTTTGCGCCTTTAAAAACGCAGTTTAAAAATAAACGTGCTTTTTTGCAAAAATTTCATTTTAAAAGCTTTTTAGATCGTTGTCGTTAAGGGGGCGCAAAAATTAAAAAGAATTTAAAAAAAATTTCGTCTTTTTTATGCTGTTTTGGGGTTAAAACGGGGAAAGAAACCCAAAAACGTGGTTTTTTTGCTAAAAAAAACTTTTTTAAAACTTTTTTTAAGATCGTTGAAATGGGAAAAGAAAAATATTTAAAAACGAATAAAAAAAGTCGTTTTTCCCTTTTTTTTCCCTTAAAAGAATTTAAGCTCAAAACGTCTGTTTTGCAAAAATAATCATTTTAAAAAGCTTTTTTAAAATTCTTTTAAATCAACAAATAGACAAATATTAAAAAAAAACGAATAAAAAAAATTTCGTGGTTTTTTGCTTTTTTACGCTTTAAAAACGCAGTTTAAAAAACTCAAAACGTGCTTTTTTGTTTTAAAAAGGCATTTTAAAAGTTTTTTGGTTCGTTGCAATCGTTCAAAAAAGACGCAATATTAATAAAAAAGGAATAAAAAAAATTCGTGTTTTTATCCCTTTTTGGGGTTAAAAAGCAGTTTAAAAAGGCCCAAACCGTCTTTTTTGTTTTAAAATAATCTTTTTCAAGCTTTTTTAGATCGTTGAAACCCGTTAAAAAGGGGGCCCCTATTAAAAAAAACGAATAAAAAAATTTCGTTTTTGGACGCGTTAAAACGCAGATTATAGCTCAAAACGTGCTGTTTTCAAAAAAAGGCATTTTCAAAATTTTTTAAAATCGTTGAAATCGTTCAAATGAAGAATATTAAAAAAAACAGAAAAAAAAGGTTTTTACTTTTTGGTTTGGCGCAGATTAAACTTTTGCTGTTTTGCGAAAAATTTTTTTCGGCATTATAGATCGTTAAATCGTTTAAAAGGGGGCCAATATTAAAAAAAACAAATAAAAAATTTCCGTCGTTTTATGCTGTTTTCGCGTTAAAACGCAAGACTAAAAATAAAACTTTGCTGTTTTGCTAAAATAATCTTTTTAAAAGAAAGGGTCGTTGAAATCGTTCAAATAGACGCAATATTAATAAAAGGGGAAAAAAAAATTTCGCCCGTTTTTATGCTGTTTTACGCTTTAAAAACGCGTTAAAAACAAAACGTCCCTTCTTTTAGATCGTTGTCTTTTAAAAAAAACAATATTAAAAAAAAACAATAAAAAAAAATTCGTCGTTTTTACTTTTTTACGCTTTAAAACCGGGGGTTGGCTAAAAACTTTGCGTTTTCAAATTTTTTTTCCTTTTTGGTCGTTAAATCGTTCAAATAGACGCAAAAATTAAAAACAAAATTTTGTCTTTTTATCCCGAACCCCTTTAAAAACGCGTTAAAAGCTCAAAACGTCCCTTTTTCCCCTAAAAAAAAAAGTTTTTCAAGCTTTTGGTCGTTAAAATGGAAAAAAAGGAAGCAATTTTAAAAAATTTTAATAAAAAAAAAATTCGTAAATTTTATCTTTTTTGCTTTAAAACGCAGTTTAAAAAAACTAAAAACTTCTTTTTTGGCTAAAATAATCATTTTCAAAGCTTTTTTAAAATCGTTGAAATCGTTCAAATAACGCAATTTTTAAAAAAAAACGAATAAAAAAAAATTCGTCTTTTTTATGTTTTGTTTTCGCGAAACGCAGAAAAACTAAAAAACGTCCCTTTTTGCTAAAATAATTTTTCAAACATTTTTAGATCGTTGAAATCGTTCAAATAGACGCAATATTAATAAAAAACCGAATAAAAAAAATTTTGTTTTTTTTAAAATTTTGTTTTGCTTTAAAACGAAGTTTTAAAGGCTAAAAAATTTTTTTAAAAAAGAAATTTTGGCTTTTTTAGTCGTTAAAATCTTTAAAATAAGCAATATAAAAAAAAAATTTAAAAAAATTCGTCGTTTTTATGCTATTTTCGCTTTAAAAAACGCAGATTAAAACCTCAAAACGTGCTTTTTTGGGGGGTTCTTTTTCCCGTTTTTAGTTTTGGAAATCGTTCAAATGGGGCGCTATTAATAAAAACCCGAAAAAAAAATTCGTCTTTTTTTATGCTGTTTTACGCTTTAAAAAGCGTTAAAAACTCAAAACGTATTTTTGAAATAATTTTTCCCAACATTTTTGATGCCTTTAAAATGGCCCCTTTTTTAAAAAACGAATAAAAAAAAATTCCCGTCTTTTTTTGGGCTTTTTTACGCTTTAAAAACGCGGTTAAAACCCAAAACTTTTTTGCAAAATAAAATTTTCAAGCATTTTGATCGTTGAAATCGTTCAAAAAAAAGAAAATATTAAAAAAACGAATAAAAAAAAAATTTCGTCGTTTTTTCGTTTTGCTTTTCCAGTTTTAAAACTCAAAACTTCTTTTTTTTGCTAAAATTTTTTCCAAAGCTTTTTTAGATCTTTGGGAAATCGCCAAAGGGGGCGCAATATTAAAAAAAACGAATAAAAAAAATTTCGTCTTTTTTATGCTTTTTTAAACGCGTTAAAACCAAAAAAAAAACTGTTTTTAAAAAGCTTTTTCCCAAGCTTAAAAAGAATCGTTGAAATCGTTCAAATAGAAGCAATATTAAAAAAAAACGAATAATAAAAAAAAAATCGTTTTTGCTGGCCAAAACGGGGGTTTAAAAATAAAACGTGCTGTTTTGTTTAAATAATCATTTTCAAGCTTTAAGATCTTTGGGAAATCGTTCAAATAGACGCAATAAAAAAAAAAACAAATAAAAAAATTACGTTTTTTTTAATGCTGTTTTACGCGTTAAAAGGGGGGGTTAAAGTTCAAAACGTGCTGTTTTGTTTAAAATAACTTTTTAAAGCTTTTTTAATCGTTGAAATCGTTCAAATGAAACAATATTAATAAAAAAAATAAAAAAAAATTCGTCGTTTTATGCTTTTTTACGCGTTAAAACGCGGTTGGCAAAAAATTTTTTAAAAAAAACTTTTTTAAGCTTTTTTTAGATCGTTGAAATCGTTAAAATAGACCAATTTTAAAAAAAAGGGGTAAAATTTCGTCTTTTTTATGCTGCTTTACCTTAAAAACCCGCGGTTGGCTCCGTGCTTTTTGCTAAAATAAGCTTTAAAAAACATTTTTTTGGGAAATCTTTAAAAAGGGGAAAATTTTAAAAAAAGCGAATAATAAAATATTCGTCTTTTTATGCTTTTTTAGGGTTAAAAGGGGGGGCTAAAGCTAAAAACGTGCTGTTTTCCCAAAATAAATTTTAAAAGCATTTTAGATCGTTGTCTTTAAAAGGGCCGCAATAAATAAAAAACAAAATTAAAAAAAATTTTTTTTTGGACGTGTTAAAACGCAGTTTAAAAACTAAAAACGTGCTGTTTTGCTAAAATAAGCATTTTAAAGGCATTTTAGGTCGTTGTGGGTTTAAATAAAAAGCAAAAATAAAAAGGGGTTTAAAAAAAATTTCTTTTTTATGCTTTTTTTCGCGAAAACGCGGGGTTAAAAAGCTAAAAACGTGCTTTTTTTTTAAAAAATAATCATTTTCAAGCTTTTTTAGATCGTTGAAATCGTTCAAATAGACGCAATATTAAAAAAAAGGGGAAAATAAAATTGGGGGGGGGTTTTATGCTTTTTTACCGTTAAACGCAGAAAAACCAAAAGGGGTTGTTTTGCAAAAAGGCATTTTAAAGCTTTTTAGATCGTTGAAATCGTTAAAAAAAACAATATTAAAAAAAACAAATAAAAAAAATTCGTCTTTTTTTATGCTTTTTTTGCTTTAAAACGCAGATTAAACCCAAAAACTTTGTTTTGTAAAATTTTTTAAAAAGCATTTTAAAATCTTTTGGTTTTCCCAAATAGCGCTTTTAATAAAAACAAAATAAAAAAAATTTTTTGGTTTTTCTTTTTTGCGTTAAAACGCAATTTAAAAACTCAAAACGTGCTTTTTTTTGTTTAAAAACTTTTAAAGCTTTTTTAAAATCTTTGGGAAATCGTTCAAATAGACGCAATATTTTTAAAAAACGAATAAAAAAAATTTCGTCGTTTTTTTTTTTGTTTTACGCGTTAAAACGGGGGTTAAAAAACCAAAGGGGTCTTTTTGCTAAAAAATAAGCTTTTTCCCAAAATTTTAGATCGTTAAAATTTTAAAAAAATAAAAGAATATTAATAAAAACGAATAATAAAAATTCGTCTTTTTTATGCTTTTTTCGCGTTAA
This sequence comes from Dalotia coriaria, assembly GCF_025399875.1. Lineage (NCBI taxonomy): Eukaryota > Metazoa > Arthropoda > Insecta > Coleoptera > Staphylinidae > Dalotia > Dalotia coriaria. The sequence goes on along the minus strand of NW_027047050.1, from coordinate 340 downwards.
AACGCAGTTTAAAAGCTAAAAACGTGCTGTTTTGTTTTAAAATATTCTTTTTTAAACATTTTAGATCGTTGAAATCTTTCCCAAATAAAACCCCAATTTTAAAAAAAGGGGAATAATAAAAATTCGTCGTTTTTGTGCTGTTTTACGCGTTAATACGCAATTAAAGCTCAAAACGTGCTTTTTTTGGAAAAAATTTTTTTCGGCTTTTTTTAAAATCGTTAAAATCTTTTCAAATAGACGCAATATTAATAAAAAGAATAAAAAAAAATTTCGTCGTATTTAGGGCTTTTTTACGGCGCAAAATTAAAAACTCAAAACGTGCTTTTTTGCAAAAAAACCC
>NW_027047049.1:0-17833 GCF_025399875.1 Dalotia coriaria | reverse complement strand
TTTAAAAAATAAAACGACGAATTTTTTATTCGTTTTTATTAATATTGCGTCTATTTGAAGATTTCAACGATCTAAAATGTTGAAAATGCTTATTTTAGCAAACAGCACGTTTTGAGCTTTTCTGCGTTTAACGCGTAAAAAAACATAAAAACGACGAAATTTTTATTATTTGTTTTTTATTTTATTGCGTCTATTTGAACGATTTCAACGATCTAAAGCTTGAAAATGCTTATTTAGCAAAACAGCACGTTTTGAGCTTTAATCTGCGTTTTAACGCGTAATACAGCATAAAACGACGAATTTTTATTATTCGTTTTTATTAATATTGCTTCTATTTGAACGATTTCAACGATCTAAAATGCTTGAAAATGCTTATTTTAGCAAAACAGCACGTTTTGAGCTTTAATCTGCGTTTTAACGCGTAAAACAGCATAAAAACGACGAAAATTTTATTATTCGTTTTTATTTTTATTGCGTCTATTTGAACGATTTCAACGATCTAAAATGCTTGAAAATGCTTATTTTAGCAAAACAGCACGTTTGAGCTTTAATCTGCGTTTAACGCGTAAAACAGCATAAAACGGCGAATTTTTATTATTCGTTTTTATTAATATTGCTTCTATTTGAACGATTTCAACGATCTAAAATGTTTGAAAATGCTTATTTTAGCAAAACAGCACGTTTTGAAGCTTTATTATGCGTTTTAACGCGTAAAAAAGAAAAAAAAAGACGTTTTTTAATTTTTCTTTTTTTAAATTTTTATTTAAAAACCGATTTTTTTCTTAAAGCTTAAAAGCAAAAAAAATTTTTATTTTTTCTTTTAAAAAAACGCATAAAACAAAATTTTTAATTTTTTTTAAATTTTGCTTTTTTGAAACGATTTAAGTTAAAAATGCTTAAAATACTTTTTTTTTGCAAAACACACGATTTGAGTTTTTAATCTGTGTTTTAACGCGAAAACAAAACAAAAAAACGACGAAATTTTTATTATTCTTTTTTTATTAATATTGCGTCTTTTTGGGAAGGGATTTCAACGATCTAAAAATGTTTTGAAAATGCTTTTTTTTGGGCAACACAGCACGTTTTGGGGGTTTTTTCCCCGCTTTTTAACGCGTAAAAAAAAGCATAAAAACGACGAAATTTTTATTATTCTTTTTTTATTAATATTGCTTCTTTTTGGGAACAAAATTTCAACGATTAAAAATGCTTGAAAATGTTTTATTTTACAAAACAGCACGTTTTGAGTTTTAATCTGCGTTTTAACGCGTAAAACAGAAAAAAAAACGACGAATTTTTATTATTCGTTTTTATTAATATTGCGTCTTTTTGGGAACGATTTAAACGATCAAAAAATGTTTAAAAATGCTTTTTTTAAAAGCAAAACAGCACGTTTTGAGTTTTTTTCCCTGCTTTTTAACGCGTAAAACAGCTTTAAAAAAACGACGAAATTTTTATTATTTGTTTTTTTATTTTATTGCGTCTTTTTGGGAACGATTTCAGCGATCAAAAGGGCTTAAAAATGTTATTTTAAAAAAAAAGAAGTTTTGAGCTTTAATCTGCGCTTTAACGCGTAAAACAGCAAAAAAACGACAAATTTTTTTATTTTTCTTTTTATTAATATTGCTTCTATTTGAACGTTTTCCCAACGTTTTAAAAAATGCTTGAAAATGCTTATTTTAGCAAAACAAAAGATTTGAGTTTTAATCTGCGTTTTAACGCGTAAAAAAAAAGCATAAAACGACAAAATTTTTTTATTATTCGTTTTTTTTAATATTGCGTCTATTTTGAAGGGATTTCAACGATTTTAAAATGCTTAAAAAATGTTTTTTTTTGGAAAAAACAGCACGTTTTGAGTTTTATTCTGCGTTTTAACGCGAAAAAACAGCATAAAAACGACAAAATTTTTTTATTATTCGTTTTTTTTTTTTTATTGTGTCTTTTTCCGGCCATTTCAACGATCAAAAAATGCTTGAAAATGCTTATTTTGAAAACAGCACTTTTTGGCTTTAATCTGCTTTTTTAACGGGGAAATTTTAAGCAAAAAAAAACGACAATTTTTTTATTTTCGTTTTTATTAATATTGTTTCTATTTGAACGATTTCAACGATCAAAAAATGCTTGAAAATGCTTTTTAAGAAAAAACAGCACTTTTTGAGTTTAATCTGCGTTTTAACGCGTAAAACAGCAAAAAAAGGGACGAAATTTTTATTTTTCCCGTTTTTATTAATATTGCGTCTTTTTTAAAGGGATTTCAACGATATAAAATGTTTTGAAAATGCTTATTTTAGCAAAACAGCCCCGTTTTGAGGTTTAATCTGCGTTTTAACGCGTAAAACAGCATAAAACGACGATTTTTATTATTCTTTTTTATTAATATTGCTTCTATTTGAACGATTTCAACGATCTAAAAATGTTAAAAAATTTTTTTATTTTAGCAAAACAGCAGTTTTGAGCTTTAATCGCGTTTTAACGCAAAACAGCAAAAAAAACGACGAAATTTTTTATTATTCGTTTTTTTTAAATATTGCTTCATTTGAACGATTTCAACGATCTAAAATGCTTAAAAATGTTATTTTAACCCGACGTTTTGAGTTTTTAATCTGCGTTTTAACGCGAAAAACAGCAAAAAAACGACAAATTTTTTTATTATTCGTTTTTATTAATATTGCGTCTTTTTTGAACGATTTCAACGATCAAAAAATGCTTAAAAAATGCTTATTTTAGAAAAAACAGCACGTTTTGAGCTTTTAATCTGCGGTTTTAACGCGAAAAACAGCAAAAAAAACTACGAATTTTTATTATTCTTTTTTTATTAATATTGCTTCTTTTTTGAACGATTTCAACGATCTAAAAATGTTTGGGAAAATGCTTATTTTAGAAAAAACAGCACGTTTTGTTTTTTTATTCGCGTTTTAACGCAAAACAGCAAAAAAAAGACAAATTTTTTATTATTCTTTTTTTATTAATATTGTTTATTTGAACGATTTCAACGATCGGGAAATGCTTAAAAAATGCTTATTTTAGCAAAACAGCACTTTTTATTTTATTCTGCGTTTTAACGCGTAAAACAGCATAAACACGACAAATTTTTTTATTTTTCCCGTTTTTATTAATTTTAAACTTTATTTGAACGATTTCAACGATCAAAAAAGCTTGAAAATGCTTATTTTAGAAAAAACAAAGTTTTGAGTTTTAATCTGCTTTTTTAACGCGAAAAAACAGCAAAAAAAAAACGACAAAATTTTTTATTATTCGTTTTTTAATATTGCTTCTTTTTTGGGAACGTTTTCCCAACAATCTAAAATGCTTAAAAAATGCTTTTTTTAGAAAAAAGAAGTTTTGAGTTTAATCTCCCTTTTAACGGGGAAAAACAGAAAAAAAAAACGACGAATTTTTTATTATTCTTTTTTTATTAATATTGCGTCTATTTGAACGATTTCAACGATCAAAAATTTGTTTGGGAAAATGCTTATTTTAAGGCAAAAAGAAGTTTTGAGTTTTTATTCTGCGTTTTAAGGGGAAAAAAACAGCAAAAAAAACGAAAAAATTTTTTTTTTGCTTTTTTTTTGCGTCTTTTTGGGAACGATTTCAGGATCAAAAAAAGCTTGAAAATGTTTTATTTTAGAAAAAACAGCACTTTTTTGAGCTTTAATCTGCTTTTTTAACGCGTAAAAAAAAAGCATAAAACGACGAATTTTTTTAATTTATTCGTTTTTTTTAAATAGTTTCTATTTGAACGATTTCAACGATTTAAAATGCTTGAAAATGCTTATTTTAGCAAAAAAAATTTAAGATTTGAGTTTTTAATCTGCGTTTTTAACGGGGAAAAAACAGCATAAAAAGGGACAAAATTTTTTTATTATTCTTTTTTTTATTAATATTGCTCATTTGAACGATTTCAACGATCAAAAAAGCTTAAAAAATGCTTTTTTTTTAAGCAAAACAGCACTTTTTGGAGCTTTTTTTTCTGCTTTTTAACGCGTAAAAAAAGCATAAAACGACGAAAATTTTTATTACCCCGTTTTTTTTTTTATTGTGTTTTTTTGGGAACGATTTCAACGATCAAAAAATGTTTTAAAAGTTTTTTAAAGGAAAAAACAGCATTTTTGAGTTTTTAATTTCCTTTTTTAACCCGAATTCCAGCACATAAAAAGGGAGGAATTTTTTATTATTCGTTTTTATTAATATTGCTTCTATTTGAACGATTTCAAGGGATCAAAAATGTTTTGAAAAGCTTATTTTAGAAAAAACAGAAGTTTTGAGTTTTTAATCGCGTTTTAACGCGTAAAAGAAAAAAAACGACGAAATTTTTATTATTCGTTTTTATTAATATTGCGTCTATTTGAACGATTTCAACATCTAAAATGTTTGAAAAGCTTATTTTAGCAAAACAGCACGTTTTGAGGTTTAATCTGTTTTTTAACGCGTAAAACAGCATAAAACGACGAATTTTTTTTAAATTCTTTTTATTAATATTGTTTCTATTTGAACGATTTCAACGATCAAAAAATGCTTGAAATGTTTTATTTTGCAAAACAGCACGTTTTGAGCTTTAATCTGCGTTTTAACGCGTAAAAAAAAGCATAAAACGACAAATTTTTTTATTATTCTTTTTTTATTAATATTGCTTCTATTTGAACGATTTCAACGATTAAAATGCTTGAAAAAATACTTTATTTTAGCAAAACAGAAGTTTTGAGTTTTAATCTGCGTTTTAACGCGTAAAACAGCAAAAAAACGACGAATTTTTTATTATTCTTTTTTTATTAATATTGCGTCTATTTTGAACGTTTTCCCCGCAACGATCAAAAAATGCTTGAAAATGCTTATTTTAGAAAAAACAGCACGTTTTATTTAATCTGCGTTTTAACGCGAAAAAAAGTACAAAAACGACAATTTTATTATTCTTTTTTATTAATATTGCTTCTTTTTGGGAACGATTTCCGATCTAAAATGCTTGAAAATGCTTTTTTTAAAAGGAAAAAACAGCACGTTTTGAGCTTTATTCGGGTTTTAACGCGAAAAACAGCATAAAAAGGGACGAATTTTTATTATTCGTTTTTTTTAAATATTGTTTCTTTTTTTGAACGATTTCAACGATCGGGAAATGCTTGAAAATGCTTATTTTTAGAAAAAAGAAGTTTTGAGTTTTAAATTCTGCTTTTTAACGCTAAACGGGCAAAAAAAGACGAATTTTTATTTTTCTTTTTTTAAATTATTGTTTCTATTTAACGATTTCAACGATCTAAAATCCCGAAAATCTTTTAGCAAAACAGAAATTTTTAAAAAGTTTAATTTTGCTTTTTAACGCGAAAAAAGAAAAAACCCGAGGGAAATTTTTATTTTTCCCTTTTTTTTTAATATTGCTTTATTTGAACGATTTCAAAAAAATTTTTTTGGGAAAATGCTTTTTTTGAAAAAACAGCATCCTTTATTTTTAACGGTTTTAACGCGAAAACAGCAAAAAAAAGGGACGAATTTTTATTATTCTTTTTTTAAAATATTGCGTCTATTTGAACGTGTTTTCCCCAACGATCTAAAAATTTTTTGGGAAAAATCCCTTTTTTTTGGAAAAAAAACAGCACTTTTTTGAGTTTTATTCTGCGTTTTAACGCAAAAAAGCAAAAAAAACGACAAAATTTTTTTATTATTTGTTTTTTTATTTTATTGCGTCTTTTTGGAACGATTTCAGCGATCTAAAAAGCTTGGAAAATGCTTTTTTAAAGAAAAAACAGCACGTTTTGAGTTTTAATCTGCGTTTTAAGGGCGAAAAACAGCAAAAAAACGACAAATTTTTTTATTATTCTTTTTTATTAATTTTGGGCTTCTATTTGGGAACGATTTCAACGATTTAAAATGTTGTTGCTTTTTTTTCCCAAAACAGAAAGAGGAGCTTTAATCTGCGTTTTAACGCGAAAAACCCAGAAAAAAAACGAAAAAATTTTTTTATTATTCTTTTTTATTAATTTTTTGCGTCTATTTAAACGATTTCAACGATCAAAAAATGTTTTTGAAAATGCTTATTTTAGCAAAACAGCACTTTTTAAAAGCTTTATTCTGCGTTTTAACGCGAAAAACAGCAAAAAAACCACGAAATTTTATTATTCGTTTTTTTTTTTTATTGGTCTATTTGAACGTTTTCCCCAACGATCAAAAAATGTTTTAAAATGTTTATTTTACAAAACAGAATTTTTTGGGAGTTTTTAATCTGCTTTTTAAACGCGTAAAAAAAAAAAGAAAAAAAACACAATTTTTTTATTATTCGTTTTTTTTAAATTTATTGCGTCTTTTTGGGAACGATTTCAACGTTTCAAAATGTTTTTGGAAAAATGCTTATTTTTGGAAAAACAGCACTTTTTGAGTTTAATCTGGTTTTTTAACGCGGCAAAAAAGCAAAAAAAAAAACGACAAATTTTTTATTATTCCTTTTTTATTAATTTTTTTTTCCCTTTTGAAGGGTTTTTTCCAACCCCCCAAAAATCCCTTGGAAAAGCTTTTTTGCAAAAAAGCACGTTTATTTTTTAATTCGTTTTTTAACGCGAAAACAGCAAAAAAGGGCCCTTTTTTTTATTTTTTGGGTTTTTTAATATTGCGTCTTTTTTGAACGATTTAAAAGGGATTTTGGTTTAAAAAATGCTTATTTTAGCAAAACAGCCCGTTTTGAGTTTTATTCTGCGTTTTAACGCGTAAAACAGCATAAAAACGACGAAATTTCATTCGTTTTATTTTTATTGCGTCTATTTGAACGATTTCAACGATCTAGTGCTTGAAAATGCTTATTTTAGCAAAACAGCATCGTGGAGTTTTAATCTGCGTTTTAACGCGTAAAACAGCATAAAAACGACGAATTTTTTATTATTCGTTTTTATAATATTGCTTCAATTTGAACGATTTCAACGATTTAAAAATGCTTGAAAATGCTTATTTTAGCAAAACAGCACTGATTTGAGCTTTAATCTGCGTTTAACGCGTAAAAACAGCATAAAAACGACGAAATTTTATTATTCGTTTTTATTTTTATTGCGTCTATTTGAACGATTTCAACGATCTGCAAAGCTTGAAAATGCTTATTTTGTGCTGTAAAACAGCACGTTTTGAGCTTAATCTGCGTTTTAACGCGCAAAACAGCATAAAAACGACGAAATTTTTATTATTCGTTTTTATTTTTATTGCGTCTATTTGAACGATTTCCAACTATCTAAAATGCTTCTTCTGAAAATGCTTATTTTAGCAAAAACAGCATCGTTTTGAGCTTTTAATCTGCGCGTTTTGCGTAAAAACAGCATAAAACGACGAATTTTATTATTCGTTTTTATTAATATTGCGTCTATTTGAACGATTTCAACGATCTAAAATGCTTGAAAATGCTTATTTTAGCAAAACAGCACGTTTTATTTTAATCTGCGTTTTAGCGCGTAAAACAGCATAAAAAAAACGACGAATTTTTATTATTCGTTTTTATTAATATTGCTTCTATTTCTGAACGATTTCAAACGATCTAAAATGCTGAAAATGCTTATTTTAGCAAACAGCACGTTTGAGCTTTAATCTGCGTTTTAACGCGTAAAACAGCATAAAAAAAAACGACGAAATTTTTATATTATTCGTTTTTATTAATATTGCGTCTATTTGAAAGATTTCAACGATCTAAAATGCTCGAAAATGCTTATTTTAGCAAAACAGCACGTTTTGAGCTTTTAATCTGCGTTTTAACGCGTAAAAACAACATAAAAAACGGCGAATTTTTTATTATTCGTTTTTTATTAATATTGCTTCTATTTGAACGATTTCCCAACGATCTAAAAATGCTTGAAAATGCTTATTTTAAAGCAAAAACAGCACGTTTTGAGTTTTAATCTGCGTTTAACGCGTAAAACAAAAGCATGTAAAAACGACGAATTTTTATTATTCGTTTTATTAATATTGCTTCTATTTGAACGATTTCAACGATCTAAAATGCTTGAAAATGCTTATTTTAGCAAAACAGCACGTTTTGAGCTTTTAATCTGCGTTTTAATGCGTAAAACATCATAAAAAGGACACGAATTTTTTATTATTTGTTTTTATTAATATTGCTTCTATTTGAACGATTTCAACGATCTAAAAATGCTTGAAAATGCTTATTTTAACGAAACAGCACGTTTTGAGCTTTAATCTGCGTTTTTAACTTCGTAAAACAGCATAAAAACGACGAATTTTTTATTATTCGTTTTTATTAATATTGCTTCATTTAAACGATTTCAACGATCTAAAATGCTTTGCTTATTTGAAAATGTTAATGTTTTGAGCTTTAACGTTTAAGGTAAAACAGCATAAAAAACGACGAATTTTATTATTCGTTTTTATTAATATTGCGTCTATTTGAACGATTTCCTCAACGATCTAAAATGCTTGAAAATGCTTATTTTAGCAAAACAGCACGTTTTGAGCTTTAATCTGCGTTTTAACAAGCGTAAAACAGCATAAAAACGACGAATTTTATTATTCGTTTTTTTATTAATATTGCTTCTATTTGAACGATTTCAACGATTCAAAATGTTTGAAAATGCTTATTTTAGCAAAACAGCACGTTTTGAGCTTTATTCTGCGTTTTAGCGCGTAAAACAGCATAAAACGACGAAATTTTTATTATTCGTTTTATTAATATTGCGTCTATTTAAGCGATTTCAACGATCTAAAATGCTTCTTGAAAATGCTTATTTTAAAGCAAAAACAGCACGTTTTGAGCTTTTAACTGCGTTTCTTAACGCGTAAAAAGAGCATAAAATGACGAATTTTTATTATTGCTTTATTAATATTGTTTTCTATTTAAACGATTTTCAACGTCTAAAAATGCTTGAAAAGCTTATTTTAGCGCAAAACAGCACGTTTTGAGCTTTAATCTGCGTTTTAACTCGTAAAACAAGTTACAAAATGACGAATTTTTATTATTCGTTTTTATTAATATTGTGTCTATTTGAATGATTTCAACGATCTAAATGCTTGAAAATGCTTATTTTAGCAAAACAGCACTGTTTTGAGCTTTAATCTGTGTTTTAACGCGTAAAAACAGCATAAAAAAACGACGAAATTTTTATTATTCGTTTTTTTTAATATTGCTTCTATTTGAACGATTTCAACGATCTAAAAATGCTTGAAAATGCTTTATTTTAGCAAAAAACAGACGTTTTGAGTTTTAATTCGCGTTTCTTAACAAGTAATACAGCACATAAAAACGACGAATTTTTATTATTCTCGTTTTTATTCATAAGTTTCTATTTGAAAACGATTTCAACGATCTAAAATGCTTGAAAATGCTTATTTTAGCAAAAACAGCACGTTTTGTGCTTTATTCTGCGTTTTAACGCGTAAAACAGCATAAAAAACGGGCGAATTTTTATTATTCGTTTTTACAATATTGCTTCATTTGAACGATTTCAACGATCTAAAAATAAGCTTGAAAATGCTTATTTTAGCAAAAACAGCACGTTTGAGCTTTATTCTGCGTTTTAACGCGTAAAACAGCATAAAAACGACGAAATTTTTATTATTCGTTTATTTTTATTGCGTCTATTTGAACGATTTCAACGATCTAAAAATGCTTGAAAATGCTTATTTTAGCAAAACAACAGCACGTTTTGAGCTTTAATCTGCGTTTTAACGCGTAAAACCGCATGCGACGAATTTTTATTATTCGTTTTTATTAATATTGCGTCTATTTGAACGATTTCACCCAAAATGCTTGAAAATGCTTATTTTGTATAAAAATGTTAACGTTTTGAGCTTTAATCTGCGTTTTAACGCGTAAAACAGCATAAAAACGACGAATTTTTTTTATTATTCGTTTTTATTAATATTGCTTCTATTTGGAACGATTTCAACGATCTAAAAATGCTGAAAATGCTTATTTTGTGCTAAAACAAGCACGTTTGAGCTTTATTCCCGCGTTTTAACGCGTAAAAACAGCATAAAAAAACGACGAATTTTTTATTACTCCGTTTTTATTAATATTGCGTCTATTTGAGCGATTTCAACGATCTAAAAATGCTTGAAAATGCTTATTTTAGCAAAACAAAGCACGTTTTGAAAGCCATTCTGCGTTTTAACGCGTAAAACAGCATAAAACGACGAAATTTATTATTCGCTTTATTTTTATTGTCTATTTGAACGATTTCAACGATCTAAAAAGCTTGAAATGCTTATTTTGTGCTAAAACAGCACGTTTTGAGCTTTAATCTGCGTTTTAAATGCAAAACAGCATAAAAAACGACAATTTTTTATTATTCGTTTTATTACTATTGCTTCAATTTGAACGATTTCAACGATTTAAATGCTTGAAAATGCTTATTTTAAAGCAAAACAGCACGATTTGATGCTTTAATCTGCGTTTTAACGCGTAAAACAGCATAAAAAACGACGAAATTCTTTATTATTCGTTTTTATTAATATTGCGTCTATTTGGAACGATTTCAACGATCTAAAAATGCTTGAAAAATGCTTATTTTAAAGCAAAAACAGCACGTTTTGAGCTTTATTCTGCGTTTTAACGCGTAAAAACAGCATAAAAAACGACGAAATTTTTATTATTCGTTTTTATTTTTATTGCGTCTATTTGCCCGACACCGATATAAAATGTGCTTTAAAAATGCTTATTTTAGCAAAAATGGCAATGTTTTGAGCCACCTGCGTTTTAACGCGGTAAACAGCATAAAACGACGAATTTTTATTATTCGTTTTTATTAATATTGCTTCTATTTGAACGATTTCAACGATCTAAAAATGCTTGAAAATGCTTATATTTTAAAGCAAAACAGCACGTTTTGAGCTTAATCTGCGTTTTAACGCGTAAAAAGAATAAACGAATTTTTTATTTTATTAAAATTGCTATTTAAACGATTTCAATCGATTTATAAATGTTGAATTTACTTTCAACATAAGCATGTTGAATTTAATTGCTTTTAACGTAAAAGCTTAAAGCGTTTACTATACATATACGTTTTATTATATTCTTTTTATATTGATCATTTGACGTTAACGATCTAAAATGCTTGAAAATGCTTATTTTAGCAAAACAGCACGTTTGAGTTTATTGCGTTTTAACGCGTAAAACGCAAAAACGCATTAATATTCGAATTTTATTATTTGTTATTTAAGTTACGATTTAAACGATTTAAATCTTAAATTTTGCAAACAGCACTTTTTAGTTAAAATGCTTTCTGAATTAGCATAAAACGCGAATTTTTAAACACATAAAAAACGTAAATTTTTATTTTCGTTTTTAATATTAATTCTTTTAAAACGATTTCACGATCTAAAATGCTGAAAATGCTTATTTTAGCAAAACAGCACGTTTTGAGGTTTAATCTGCGTTTTAACGCGTAAAACAGCATAAAAACGACGAAATTTTTTATTATTCGTTTTATTAATATTGCGTCTATTTTGAACGAGATTTCAACAATCTAAAATGCTTGAAAATGCTTATTTTAAAGCAAAACAGCACGTTTTGAGCTTTTATTCTGCGTTTTAACGCGTAAACAGCATAAAAAACGTGACGAAATTTTTATTATTCGTTTTTTATTTTATTATGTCTATTTTGAACGATTTTAAAAGATCTAAAAATGCTTGAAAAATGCTTATTTTAGCAAAAACAGCACGTTTTGAGTTTTAATCTGCGTTTTAACGCGTAAACAGCATAAAAAACGACGAATTTCTTATTATTCGTTTTTATTACTATTGCTTCTATTTGGACCATTTCAACGATCTAAAATGCTTGAAAATGCTTATTTTAGCAAAACAGCACGTTTTGAGCTTTTAATCTGCGTTTTAACGCGTAAAACAGCATAAAAAACGACGAAATTTTTATTATTCATTTTTATTAATATTGGATTTTATTTTGAACGATTTCAACGATCTAAAATGCTGGTGTTTATTTTAGCAAAACAGCACGTTTCTTGAGTTTTAATCTGCGTTTTAACGCGTGAAAACAAAGCTAATGTAAAAACGTGACGAAATTTTTTATTATTCGTTTTTTATTAATATTGCGGCCTATTTGAACGATTTCAACGATCTAAAATGTTTGAAAATGCTTATTTTGTGCTAAACAGCACGTTTTGAGTTTTAATCTGCGTTTTAACGGTAAAACAAAAGCATAAAAAAAACGACGAAAATTCTTATTATTCGTTTTATTTTATTGCGTCTTATTTTGAATGATTTCAACGATCTAAAAAGCTTGAAAATGCTTATTTTAAAGCAAAACAGCATCGTGTTTTGAGTTTTAATCTGCGTTTCTTTAATCGCGTAAAACAGCATAAAAAAACGACGAATTTTTTTTATTATTCGTTTTATTAATATTATTGCTTCTCGTATTTTGAAAACGATTTCAACGATTTAAAATGCTTGAAATGCCGGTTTGCCAAAACAGCACGATTTGAGCTTTAATCTGCGTTTTAACGCGTAAAACAGCATAAAACGACGAAATTTTTATTATTCGTTTTATTAATATTGCGTCTATTTGAACGATTTCAACGATCTGCACCGCTTTTTGAAAATGCTTATTTTAGCAAAAACAGCACGTTTTGAGCTTTATGCTGCGTTTAACTCGTAAATACAGCATAAAAAACGGACGTTTCTTTTTATTATTCGTTTTATTTTATTGCGTCTATTTGAACGATTTCAACGATTTAAAAATGCTTGAAAATGCTTTATTTCAGCAAAACACCACGTTGTGAGTTTTTAATCTGCGTTTTAACGCGTAAACAGCATAAAAACGACGAATTTTTTTATTATTCGTTTTTATTAATATTGCTTTCTATTTGGAACGATTTCAACGATCTAAAAATGCTTGAAAATGCTTATTTTAGCAAAACAGCACGTTTTGCGCTTTTAATCTGCGTTTTAACGCGTAAAACAGCATAAAAACGACGAAATTTTTATTATTCGTTTTTATTAATATTGCGTCTATTTTGAACGTGATTTCAACGATCTAAAAATGCTGGTGCGTACGTTATTTTAGCAAAACAGCATGTTTTGAGCTTTAATCTTCGCGTTTTAACGCGTAAAAACAGCATAAAAACGGCGAATTTTTATTATTCGTTTTATTAATATTGCTTCTATTTCCAAACGATTTCAACGATCTAAAATGTTTGAAAATGCTTTACGCAAACAGCACGTTTTGAGCTTTAATCTGCGTTTTAACTCGTAAAACAGCATAAAAACGACGAATTTTTATTATTCGTTTTTATTAATATTGATTCAATTTGAACGATTTCAACGATCTAAAATGCTTGAAAATGCTTATTTTAGCAAAACAGCACGTTTTGAGCTTTAATCTGCGTTTTAACGCGCAAAAACAGCACATAAAAAACGACGAATTTTTTGTATTATTTCGTTTTGCCATTATTGCGCCGGCCGGAACGATTTCAACGATCTAAAAATGTGCTTGAAAATGCTATTTTCGCAAAAACAGCACGTTTTGAGCTTTTAATCAGCGTTTTAACGCGTAAACAGCATAAAAACGACGAAATTTTTATTATTTGTTTTTATTAATATTGCGTCTATTTGAACGATTTCAACGATCTAAAATGCTTGAAAATGCTTATTTTGCAAAACAAAGCACGTTTGAGCTTTAATCTGCGTTTTAACGCGTAAAACAGCATAAAAACGACGAATTTTTTATTATTCGTTTTTATTAATATTGCTTCTATTTGAACGATTTCAACGATCTGCGTCGCTTGAAAAATGCTTATTTTAGCAAACAGCACGATTTGAGCTTAATCTGCGTTTTAACGCGTAAAACAGCATAAAACGACGAAATTTTTATTATTCGTTTTTATTAATATTATGTCTATTTGAACGATTTCAACGATTCAAAAATGCTTGAAAAATGCTTATTTTAGCAAAACAGCACGTTTTGAGCTTTATTCTGCGTTTTTAACGCGAAACAGCATAAAAACGACGAAATTTTTATTATTCGTTTTTATTTTTTATTGCGTCTATTTTGAACGATTTCGACGATCTAAAATGCTTGAAAATGCTTATTTTAAGCAAAACAGCACGTTTTGCTTTAATCTGCGTTTTAACGCGTAAAACAGCAGCATAAAAACGACGAATTTTTTATTATTCCGTTTTTATCAATATTGCTTCTATTTGAACGATTTCAACGATCTAAAATGCTTCTGAAAATGCTTATTTTGCAAGCAAAACAGCATTTTATTCTGCGTTTTAACGCGTAAAACAGCATAAAAACGACGAAATTTTTATTATTCGTTTTATTAATATTGCGTCTATTTGAACGATTTCAACGATCTAAAAATGCTTGAAAATGCTTATTTTTAGCAAAACAGCACGTTTTGAGTTTTAATCTGCGTTTTAACGCGTAAAAACAGCATAAAAACGACGCATTCGTTTTATTAACATTGTTTATGAACGATTTCAACGTTCTAAAATGCTTGAAAATGCTTATTTTAGCAAAACAGCGTTTGAGCTTTATCTGTTTAACGCGTAAAAAGCATAAAACGACGAATTTTTATTATTCGTTTTATTTAGCTCTATTTGAACGATTTCAACGATCAAAATGCTTGAAAATGCTTATTTTAGCAAAACAGCCGTTTTGAGCTTTATTCTGCTTTTAACGCGTAAAAAAAGCAAAAGACAAAATTTTTATTATTCGTTTTTTAATTTGCTCTATTTTAAACGATTTCAACGATCTAAAATGCTTAAAATGCTTATTTTAGCAAAACAGCACGTTTTGAGCTTTAATTCTGCGTTTTAACGCGTAAAACAGCATAAAACGACGAAATTTTTTATTATTCGTTTTTATTAATATTGTTCTATTTGAACGATTTCAACGATCTAAAATGTTTGAAAATGTTATTTAAGCAAAACAGCACGTTTTGAGCTTTAATCTGCGTTTTAACGCGTAAAACAGCATAAAAACGACGAATTTTTATTATTCGTTTTTATTAATTTGGTCTATTTGAACGATTTCAACGATCTAAAATGCTTGAAAATGCTTATTTTAGCAAAACAGCACCTTTTGGTTAATCTGCGTTTTAACGCGTAAAACAGCATAAAACGACGAATTTTTATTATTCGTTTTTATTATATCATGCTTGAAAATGCTTATTTTAGAAAACAGCACGTTTTGAGCTTTATCTGCGTTTTAACGCGTAAAACAGCATAAAAACGAGAAATTTTTATTATTCGTTTTTTTAATATTCTTCTAATTTGAACGTTTCAACGATCTAAAATGCTTGAAAATGCTTTTTTAGCAAACAGCTCGTTGAGCTTTAATCTGCGTTTTAACGTAAAACAGCATAAAACGACGATTTTTATTATTCGTTTTATTATATTGGTCTATTTGAACGATTTCAACGATCAAAATGCTTGAAAATGCTTATTTTAGCAAAACAGCCGTTTTGAGCTTTAATCTGCGTTTTAACGCGTAAAAGCTATAAAACACGAAATTTTTATTTTCGTTTTATTAATTTGCGTCTTTTGAACGTTCAACGATCTAAAATGCTTGAAAATGCTTATTTTTACAAAACAGCATTTTGAGCTTTAATCTGCGTTTAACTGGAAAACATTGCAAAACATAGTTTATTCGTTTTTATTAATATTGCGCTATTTGAACGATTTCAACGATCTAAAATGCTTGAAAATGCTTATTTTAGCAAAACAGCACGTTTTGAGCTTTAATCTCGTTTTAACGCGTAAAACAGCATAAAAACGACGATTTTTATTATTCGTTTTTTAATATGACGTCTATTGAACGATTTCAACGATCTAAAATGCTTGAAAATGCTTATTTAGCAAAACAGCACGTTTTGAGCTTTAAATCGCGTTTTTAACGCGTAAAACAGCAAAACGCGAAATTTTATTATTGTTTTATTAAATTGCGTATTTGAACGATTTTAACGTCTAAAATGCTTGAAAATGCTTATTTTAGCAGAAACAGCACGTTTGAGCTTTAATTCTGCTTTTAACGCGTAAAACAGCATAAAACGCGAATTTTTTTATTCGTAATTTTTATTAATATTGCGTCTATTTGAACGTTTCAACGATCTAAAATGCTAAAATGCTTATTTTGCAAAACAGCACGTTTTGAGCTTTAATCTGCGTTTTAACGCGTAAAACAGCATAAAACGCGAATTTTTATTATTCGTTTTTTATTAATATTGCGATCTATTTAACGATTTCAACGATCTAAAATGCTTGAAATGCTTATTTTAAGAAACAGCACGTTTTGAGCTTAATCTGCGTTTTAACGCGTAAAACAGCATTAAAACGACGAATTTTTATTATTCGTTTTTAATTTTTTCTATTTGAACGATTTCACGTCTAAAATGCTTTGAAAATGCTTATTTTAGCAAAACAGCACTTTTGAGCTTTATTCTGCTTTTAACGCGTAAAACAGCATAAAACGACGAATTTTATTATTCGTTTTTATAATATTTGTTCTATTTGAACGATTTCAACGATCTAAAATGCTTGAAAATGCTTATTTTAGCAAAACAGCACGTTTTGAGACTTTATTCTGCGTTTTAACGCGTAAAACAGCATAAAACGCACGAAATTTTTATTATTCGTTTTTATTAATATTGCTCTTTTAACGATTTCAACGATCTAAAATGCTTGAAAATGCTTATTTTAGCAAAACAGCACGTTTTGAGCTTTAATCTGCGTTTTAACGCGTAAAACAGCAAAAAACGACGAATTTTTTATTATTCGTTTTTTAATATTGCTTCTATTTGAACGATTTCAACGATAAAATGCTTGAAAATGCTTATTTTAGCAAAACAGCACTTGAGCTTATTTTTAATCTGCGTTTAAAACAGCATAAAACGACGAAATTTTTATTATTCGTTTTTTTATATTTTGCGTCTATTTGAACGATTTCAACGATCTAAATGCTTGAAAATGCTTATTTTAGCAAAACAGCACGTTTTGAGCTTTATTCTGCTTTTTAACGCGTAAAACATCATAAAAACGACGAAATTTTTATTATTCGTTTTTATTAATATTGCGTCTATTTGAACGATTTCAACGATCTAAAATGCTTGAAAATGCTTATTTTAGCAAAACAGCTCGTTTTGAGCTTTAATCTGCTTTTTAACGCGTAAAACAGCATAAAACGACAATTTTTATTATTCGTTTTTATTAATATTGCGTCTATTTGAACGATTTCAACGATCAAAATGCTTGAAAATGCTTATTTTAGCAAAACAGCACGTTTTGAGTTTTTAATTTCTGCGTTTTAACGCGTAAAACAGCATAAAACGACGAATTTTATTATTCTTTTTTTATTTATATTGCGTCTATTTGAACGATTTCAACGATCTAAAAGCTTGAAAATGCTTATTTAGCAAAACAGCACGTTTGAGCTTTAATCTGCGTTTTAACGCGTAAAACAGCATAAAACGACGAATTTTTTATTATTCGTTTTTATTAATGTTGCTTCTATTTGAACATTTCCAACGATCTAAAATGCTTGAAAATGCTTATTTAGCAAAACAGCACGTTTGAGCTTTTAACATGCGTTTTAACGCGTAAACGCATAAAACGACGATTTTTTATTCGTTTTTTATTAATATTAGCTTCTATTTGAACATTTCAATCATTTTAAAATGCTTGAAAATGCTTATTTTAGCAAAACAGCACAATTTGAGCTTTAATCGCGTTTTTAACGCGTAAACGCTAAAAAAAGAATTTATTATTTTTTTTTTTTTTTTGTTTTAACGATTCCAAAAAATGCTTATTTTAAAAAGGGGGTTTTTTTTTTTAAAAACAAAAACAAATTTTTTTTTTTTTTTTTTTTTTTTTTTTTTTTTTTTTTTTCCCCCCCCCCCCCCCCCCG
>NW_027047048.1:0-17865 GCF_025399875.1 Dalotia coriaria | reverse complement strand
AAAAAAGGGGCCCAAAAAAAATTTAATAATAAAAAAATAAAAATTCGCGTTTTATGCTGTTTTACACGTTAAAACGCAGATTAAAGCTCAAAACGTGCTGTTTTGCTAAAATAAGTCATTTTCAAGCATTTTAGATCGTTGAAATCGTTCAAATAGAAGTAATATTAATAAAAACGAATAATAATAAATTCGCGTCGTTTTATGCTGTTTTACGCGTTAAAACGCAGATTAAGCTCAGAACGTGCTGTTTTGCTAAAATAATCATTTTCAAGCATTTTAGATCGCTTGAAATCGTTCAAATAGACGCAATATTAATAAAACGAATAAAAAAAATTCGTCGTTTTATGCTAGTTTACGCGTTAAAACGCAGATTAAAGCTCAAACGTGCTGTTTTGCTAAAAATAAGCATTTTCAAGCATTTTAGATCGTTGAAATCGTTCAAATAGAAGCAATATTAATAAAAACGAATAATAAAAATTCGTCGTTTTATGCTGTTTTACGCGTTAAAACGCAGATTAAAGCTCAAAACCAGCGTGTTTTGCTAAAATAACATTTTCAAGCATTTTAGATAGTTGAAATCGTTCAAATAGACGCAATATTAATAAAAACGAATAATAAAAATTTCGTCGTTTTTATGCTGTTTTACGCGTTAAAACGCAGATTAAAGCTCAAAACGAGCTGTTTTGCTAAAATATGCATTTTCAAGCATTTTAGATCGTTGAAATCGTTCAAATAGAAGCAATATTAATAAAAACGAATAATAACAAATTTGTCGTTTTATGCTGTTTTACGTGTTAAAACGCAGATTAAAGCTCAAAACGTGCTGTTTTGCTAAAATAATCATTTTCAAGCATTTTAGATCGTTGAAATCGTTCAAATAGACGCGCAATATTAATAAAAACGAATAATAAAATTTCGTCGTTTTTATGCTGTTTTACGCGTTAAAACGCAGATTAAAGCTCAAAACTTGCTGTTTTGCTAAAATAAGCATTTTCAAGCATTTTAGATCGTTGAAATCGTTCAAATAGAAGCAATATTAATAAAAACGAATAATAGAAAATTCGTCGTTTTTATGCTGTTTTACGCGTTAAAAACGCAGATTAAAAGCTCAAAACGTGCTGTTTTGTTAAAATAATCATTTTCAAGCATTTTAGATCGTGGAAATCGTTCAAATAGACGCAATATTAATAAAAACGAATAATAATAATTTCGTCGTTTTTATGTACTGTTTTACGCGTTAAAACGCAGATTAAAGCCTCGAACGTGCTGTTTTGCGAAAATAAGCATTTTCAAGCATTTTAGATCGTTGAAATCGTTCAAATAGAAGCAATATTAATAAAAACGAATAATAAAAATTCGTCGTTTTTATGCTGTTTTACGCGTTAAAACGCAGATTAAAACTCAAAACGTGCTGTTTTGCTAAAATAAGCATTTTCAAGCATTTTAGATCGTTGAAATCGGTCAAAAAACGCAAATTAAAAAAAAAAACCAAAAAAAAAAATTTGCCGTTTTATGTTGTTTTAGGTTAAAAGGGCAGTTTAAAAAGCTCAAAACGTGCTTTTTTTAAAAAAAAATTTTTCGCATTTTGGGATCTTAAAACCGTCTAAATAGAAGAATATTAAAAAAAACGAATAAAAAAAAATTCTCCGTTTTATGCGTTTTCCCGCGTTAAAACGCAGTTTAAAAACCCTTAAAAAAGGGCTGTTTTGCTAAAAAATCATTTTCAAGCATTTCAGATCGTTAAAAATCGTTCAAATAGACGCAATATTAATAAAAGAACGAATAAAAAAAAAAATTTTTTCGTCGTTTTTATGTTGTTTTACGCTTTAAAAACGGTTTAAAAAGTTAAAAAACGGCTGTTTTGCTAAAATAAGCTTTTCCCCATTTTAGATTTTTGAAATCGTTCAAATAAAAGAAAATTTTAATAAAAACGAATAAAAAAAAATTCTCGTTTTTGCTTTTTTACGCAAAACGCAGTTTAAAAATTTGGGAACGTTTTTTAAAAATAAGCATTTTCAAGCATTTTAGATCTTGAAATCTTTCAAATGAAGCAATATTAAAAAAAACGAATAAAAAAAAAATTGTCGTTTTATGCTTTTTTCGGTAAAACGCAGATTAAACTCAAAACGTGCTGTTTTGCTAAAATAATCATTTTCAAGCATTTCAGATCGTTGAACCGTTCAAATAGATGCAATATTAATAAAGAAACGAATACTAAAAATTTCGTCGTTTTATGCTGTTTTTGCTACCGTTAAAAAACGCAGATTAAAAGCTCAAAACGTGCTGCTTTGCTAAAATAAGCATTTTCAAGCATTTTAAATCGTTGAAATCGTTCAATGAAGCAATATTAATAAAAAAACGAATAATGTACCCGTCGTTTTATAAGCGTTTTACGCGTTAAAAACGGGCAGATTAAAGCTCAAAACGTGCTGTTTTGCTAAAATAATCATTTCTGCCATTTTAGATCGTTGAAATCGTTCAAATAGACGCAATATTAATAAAAACGAATAATAAAATTTCTGTCGTTTTTATGTTTGTTTACGCGTTAAAACGCAGATTAAAGCTCAAAACTTTGCTTTTTTGCTAAAATAAGCATTTTAAAAAAAAATTTTAGATCGTTGAAATCGTTCAAATAGAAGCAATATTAAAAAAACGAATAAAAAAAAAATTCGTCGTTTTTATGCTTTTTTACGCTTTAAAAACGAAGTTTAAAAAGTTTTCAGAACGTGCTGTTTTGTAAAATAATCATTTTCAAGCATTTTAGATCTTTGGGAAATCTTCAAATAGACGCAATATTAAAAAAAAACGAAAAAAAAATTTTCCGTCTTTTTTATGCTGTTTTACGCTTTAAAAACGCAGTTTTAAAGCTCAAACCGTGCTTTTTTTGCTAAAATAAGCATTTTCAAGCATTTTAGATCGGGGAAAAATCGTTAAAAATGGGAAGCAATATTAATAAAAACGAATAATAAAAAAACTGTCGTTTTTTACGTTTTACGCGTTAAAACGCAGTTTAAAACCTCAAAAGGGCCTTTTTGGCAAAAAATAATCATTTTGAAGCATTTTGGATCGTTGAAACCGTTCAAATAGAATCAAATTTTAAAAAGGGGTAATAAAAATTCGTCGTTTTTATCCCTTTTTTTTCAAGTTTTTTAAAATCGTGGAAATCGTTAAATAAAATTTTTTAAAAAAACTAATAAAAAAAAATTCGTCTTTTTTATGTTGTTTTACGCGTTAAACCAGATTAAAGCTAAAAACGTGCTTTTTTGTTTAAATTAATCTTTTTCAAGCATTTTAGATCGTTAAAATCGTTCAAAAGACGCAATAAATAAAAACGAAAAAAAAATTTCGTCGTTTTTATGCTGTTTTACGCTTTAAAAAGGGGCAGATTAAAATTTAAACTTTGTTTTCAAAAAAAGTACCCCAAGATCGTTAAAATCGGTCAAATAGACGCAATATTAAAAAAAACGAATAAAAAATTTCGTCGTTTTTTATGCTGTTTTCCCTTTAAAACGCAGATTAAAACTAAAAACGTGCTGTTTTGAAAAATAAGCATTTTCAAGCATTTTAGATCTTTGAAATGGCAAATAAACAAATTTTAAAAAAAAACGAATAAAAAAATTCCTTTTTAAAAAATTTTCGCTTTAAAAAAACGCAGATTAAAGCTCAAAACGTGCTTTTTTGCTAAAATAATCATTTTCCCCTTTCCAGATCGTTGAAATCGTTCAAATAGACGCAATATTAAAAAAGGGGAACGAATAAAAAAAATTTCGTCTTTTTTATGTTGTTTACGCTTTAAAAAACGCGTTAAATTTTAAAAGGGCTGTTTTGCTAAAATAAGCTTTTTGCATTTTAAAATCTTTAAAAATCGTTAAAATTAGAAGCAATATTAAAAAAAACGAATAATAAAAATTGTCTTTTTATGCTTTTTTGCGAAAAACGCAGTTTAAAAACGGGGGAACGTGTTTTGCGAAAAATAAGCATTTTCAAGCATTTTGATCTTTTGAAATCGTTCAAATAGCTTTTATTAAAAAAAACAAAATAATAAAAAGGGGTCTTTTTAAATGCTGTTTTACGTTTAAAACGCAGTTTAAAAACTTCCGTGCTGTTTTGCTAAAATAATCATTTTCAAGCTTTTTTAGACCCTTTTGAAACCCGTTCAAATAGACGCAAATTAATAAAACGAATAAAAAAAATTTTCGTCTTTTTTTATGCTTTTTTTACGCTTTAAAAACGCAGATTTAAAGCTAAAACCGTGTTTTTTTTGCTAAAATAAGCTTTTTGAAGCATTTTAGATGGGAAAATCGTTCAAATGAAGCAATATTAATAAAAACGAATAATAAAAATTGCTTTTATCCCTTTTTCGCTTTTTTGGGATCGTTGAAATCTTTTTGAAAAAATTTTTAAAAAATAATAAAAAAAAATTGCGTTTTTATGTTGTTTTGCTTTAAAACGCAGTTTAAAAACTAAAAACGTTTTTTTTTAAAATTTCATTTCAAGCATTTTAGACCCGTTGAAATCCCAAATAGACGCAATATTAAAAAAAAAGGGGAAAAAAAAAATTTCGTCTTTTTTATTCTTTTTTTTACGGGGGTTAAAACGCAGTTTAAAAAGCTAAAAACGTGCTTTTTTGCAAAAAATAAGCTTTTTAAAGCTTTTAGGGGGGTTGAAATTTCGGAAATGGGCGTTTTAAAAAACGAATAAAAAAATTGTCTTTTTTATGTTGTTTTACCCCTTTAAAAACGCGATTAAAATCAAAACTTGCTGTTTTTTAAAAATAATTTTTCAAGCATTTCAGATCTTTTGGAAATCTTTCCCAAAAATAGATGCAATATTAATGAACGAATAAAAAAATTTCGCCCGTTTTATGCTTTTTTACGTTAAAAACGCGATTAAAGCTAAAAAACGTGCTGTTTTCAAAATAAGTTTTTTTAAAGGCTTTTAAAATTTAAAAATCGTTAAAAATAGAAGCTTAAAAATTAAAAAAATACCCAAAATTGTCTTTTTAAAAGCTTTTTACGCGTTAAAACGCAGTTTTCCCTAAAAAACGGCTGTTTTGCTAAAATAATCATTTTCAAGCATTTTAGATCGTTGAAATCGTTCAAATAGACGCAATATTAATAAAACGAATAAAAAAATTTCGTCGTTTTATGCTGTTTTACGCGAAAACGCAGATTAACTCAAAACGTGCTGTTTTGCTAAAATAAGCATTTTCAAGCATTTTAATCGTTGAAATCGTTAAAATAGAAGCAATATTAATAAAAACGAATAATAAAAAATTCGTCGTTTTTATGCTTTTAAAGCGTTAAAACGCGTTAAAGATCAAAACTGCGTTTTGCTAAAATAATCATTTTCAAGCATTTTAGTCGTTGAAATCGTTCTAGCGCAAAATTTAAAACGAATAAAAAAAATTTCGTCGTTTTTATGCTGTTTTACGCGTTAAAACCAGATTAAAGCTTCAAAACGTGCTGTTTTGCTAAAATAAGCATTTCAACATTTTAGATCGTTGAAATCGTTCAAATAGGAGCAATATTAATAAAAAACGAATAATAAAAAATTCGTCTTTTAAATCTGTTTACGCGTTAAAGCAGATTAATCAAAACTGCTTTTTGCTAAAATATATTTTTCAAGCTTTTTTAGATCGTTAAATCGTTCAAATAGACGCAATATTAATAAAAACGAATAATAAAAATTTGGTCGTTTTATGCTGTTTTGCGTTAAAACGCAGTTTAAAAAACTAAAAACGTGCTGTTTTGCAAAAAAGCATTTTCAAGCATTTTGATCGTTGAAATCGTTCAAATAGAATCAATATTAAAAAAAACAATAAAAAAAAATTCGTCTTTTTTATGTTTTTTACGCGTTAAAAAAAATTCTCAAAACGTGTTTTTTGCTAAAAATAATCATTTCGCATTTTAGATCGTTGAAACCCGTTCAAATAGACGCAATATTAAAAAAAACGAATAAAAAAATTTCGTCGTTTTTATTTTTTTACGCTTTAAAAACGCAGTTTAAAAACTCCTTTTTTTGCTAAAATAAGCATTTTCTAGCATTTTGTCGTTGAAATGTTAAAATAGAAGCAAATTAAAAAAAACAATAATAAAAATTCGTCTTTTCTATGTGTTTTACGCTTTAAAAAACGCAGATTAAACTCAAAACGCGCGTTTTGCTAAAATAATATTTCAAGAAGATCGTTGAAACGTTCAAATAGCGCAATATTAAAAAAACAAATAATAAAAAATTTTGTCGTTTTATGCTGTTTTACGTTAAAACGCAGATTAAAGCTAAAAACGTTGTTTTGAAAAAAGTTTTTTAAAACATTTTAGACCCGTTGAAATCGTTCAAATAGAAGCAATATTAAAAAAAAGAATAAAAAAAAATCGTCGTTTTTGCTGTTTACGCTTTAAAAACGCAGATTAAAGCTCAGAACGTGCTGTTTTGCTAAAATAATCATTTTCAAGCATTTTAGATCGTTGAAATCGTTCAAATAGACGCAATATTAATAAAACGAAAAAAAAATTTCGTCTTTTTTATTATTTTACGCTTTAAAAACGAGGTAAAGCTAAAAACGTGCTGTTTTGCTAAAATGATTTTCAAGCATTTTAGATCGTTGAAAACGTTCAAATAGAAGCAATATTAATAAAAACGAATAAAAAAAATTCGTCGTTTTATAAAGCTGTTTTACGCGTTAAAAACGCAGATTAAAAGCTCGCCAAACGTGCTGTTTTGCTGCACAAGCATTTTCTTGCCATTTTGTGATCGTTGAAATCGTTCAAATTGAAGCAAATGTTAATAAAACAAATAATGTAAAAAATGTCGTTTTTATGCCGCTCACGCGTTAAAAACGTGCAGCAGATTAAAGCTCCTCAAAACGTGCTGTTTTGCTTAAAATAATCATTTTCAAGCATTTTATAGCTGAAATCGTTCAACAGACGCAATATTACCAAAAACGAATAATAAAAAATTTCGTCGTTTTTATAGCTGTTTTTACGCGTTAAAAACGCAGATTAAAGCTCAAACGTGCTGTTTTGCTAAAATATGTAATTTCGCTACCTAGATCGTTGAAACGCCCTCAAATAGTGCCACATTAATAAAACGAATAATAAAAAATTTGTCGTTTTATGCTGTTTTACGTGTTAAAGGCACATAAAAAGCTCAAAACGTGCCTGCCTTTGCCAAAAATAACTACTTTCGCCATTTTACATCAAGCCGGAAATCGTCTCAAACAGACGCAAATATTAACAAAAAACTAGGTCAATAAAAATTCCCCGTCGTTTTATGCCGTTTCCACGCGTTAAACGCAGATTAAAGCCTCAAAATCGTGCCGTTTTAAGCGCTAAAATAAGCATTTTCTCAAGCATTTTGTGATCGCCGAAATCGTTCAAATACAGCCAAATATTAATAAAACGAATAATAAAAAATCTCGTCGTTTTATGCTGTTTTACGCGCCAAAACGCAGATCAAAAGCCCAAAACGCGCCGTCTTTGCCAAAAAATAACTCACCTCGCCATCTTTGTGACCTGCCGAAACCGTCCAAACAGCACGGCCAATAAAACGAATAATAAAATTCCTTGTCGTTTTTATGCTGTTTTACGCGTTAAACGACAAAAGCTCAAAACGTGCCGTTTTGCTAAAATAAGCATTTTCAAGCATTTTAGATCGCTGAAATCGTTCAAATAGAAGTACATAATAAAAACGAATAATAAAAATTCGTCGTTTTATGTTGTTTTACCGTTAAAAACGCAGATTAAAGTTCTCAAACGTGCTGTTTTGCTGCTAAAATAATCATTTTCAAGCATTTTAGATCGCTGGAAATCGTTCAAATAGACGCGCTATTAATAAAATTTCGTCGTTTTATGCTGTTTTACGCGTTAAAACGCAGATTAAAAGCTCAAAACGTGCGCTGTTTTATAAAATAAGCATTTTTCAAGCATTTTAGATCGTTGAAATCGTTCGCTGTAAATAGAAGCAATATTAATAAAAAAACGAATAATAAAAAAATTCGTCGTTTTATGCTGTTTTTACGCGTTAAAACGCAGACAGTTCAAAACGTGCTGTTTTGCTTAAAAATAATCATTTTAAGCATTTTAGATCGTTGAAATCGTTCAAATAGACGCAATATTAATAAAAACGAATAATAAAATTTCTGTCGTTTTATGTTGTTTTACGCGTTAAAACGCAGATTAAAGCCTGCAACGTAGTTGTTTTGTTAAATAAGCATTTTTAAGATTTTAGATCGTTGAAATCGTTCAAATGGAAGCACATACATTAAAACGAATAATAAAAAATTCGTCGTTTTATGCTGATTTACGCGTTAAAACGCAGATTAAAGCTCAAAAACGTTCTGTTTCTTTGCTAAAATAATCATTTTCAAGCATTTTAGATCGTTGAAATAGTTCGGGCCGACGCAATATTAATAAAAAAAACGAATAATAAAAATTTCTGTCAGTTTTATGCTGTTTTACGCGTTAAAATCGTAGATTGCGCTCAAAACGCCCTGTTTTGCTGCTAATATAAGCATTTTCAAGCATTTTAGATCGTTGGAAATCGTTCAAATAGAAGCAATATTAATAAAAACGAATAATAAAAATTTGTCGTTTTTATGCTGTTTTACGCGTTAAAACGCAGAATAAAAGCTCAAAACGCTGTTTTGCTAAAAATAATCATTTTCAAGACGTAGATCGTTGAAATCGTTTAAATAGATGCAATATGCAATAAAACGAAACAATAAAAAATTTCGTCGTATTTATGTTTTTGTACGCGCTAAAAACGCAGATTAAAGCTCAAAACGTGCTGTTTTGCTGTCAATCATTTTCAAGCATTTTAGATCGTTGAAAATCGTCTAAATAGGACGCAATATTAATAAAAACGAATAATAATAAAAATTTCGTCGTTTTTATGTTTTACGCGTTAAAACGTGCAGATTAAAAGCTCTCAAAAAAACGTGCTGTTTTGCTGCTAAAAAATAAGTATTTTCGTGCCATTTCCAGATCGTTGAAATCGTCTAAATAGACGCAATATTAATAAAAACGAATAATAAAAAAATTCGTCGTTTTATGCTGCCTTTACGCGTTAAAACGCGGTGATTAAAGCTCAAACGTGCTGTTTTGCTGCTAAAATAATCATTTTCAAGCAATATAGATCAAGCCGAGATCGTTCAAATAGACGCACATTAATAAAAAAAAAACGAATAGCGTACCCTGTCGTTTTATGCTGTATTACGCGTTAAACGCAGATTAAAAGCTCAAAACGTGCCGTTTTGCTAAAATAATCATTTTCAAGCATTCTTTTAGATCGCTGGAAATTCGTTCAAATAGAGCAATATTAATAAAAAAACGAATAATAAAATTTCGTCGTTTTGTTGCTGTTTTACGCGTTAAACGCAGATTGTGTGCCTCAGTAAAACGTAGCTGTTTTTGCTGCTAAATAAGCATTTTCAAGCATTTTAGATCGCTGAAACCGTTCAAATAGAAGCAATATTAATAAAACACGAATAATAAAAAATTCGTCGTTTTTATACTGTTTCCACGCGTTAAAAACGCAGATTGGGCAAAGCTCAAAACGTGCTGTTTTGCTGCTAAAATAATCATTTTCAAGCATTTTAGATCACCGCTGAAATCGTTCAAATAGACGCGCAATATTAATAAAACGAATAATGAAAAATTTTGTCGTTTTATGTTGTGCATTACGCGTTAAAACGTAGATTAAAAGCTCAAAAAACGTGCTGTTTTGCTAAAATAATCATTTTCAAGCATTTTAGGACGTTGAAATCGTTCAAATAATAGGGGAGCAATATTAATAAAAACGAATAATAAAAAATTCGTCGTTTCATGCTGTTTTATACATTAAAACGCAGATTAAAGCTCAAAACGTGCTGATTTTGCTAAAAATAATCATTTCAAGCATTTCAGATCGCTTTGAAATCGTTCAAATAGACGCAATATTAATAAAGAACGAATAATAAAAATGTTTTATGCTGTTTTACGCGTTAAAACGCAGATTAAAGCTCAAAACGTGCTGTTTGCTAAAATAATCATTTTCAAGCATTTTAGATCGTTGAAATGTCTTCAAATAGACGCAATATTAATAAAAACGAATAATAAAAAATTTCGTCGTTTTATGCTGTTTTACGCGTTAAAACGCAGATTAAAGCTCAAAACGCTGTTTGCTAAAATAAGCATTTTCTAGCATTTTTAGATCGTTGGAAATCGTTCCGGGGCCAGGCTTTTCACATTAATAAAAACGAATAATAAAATTTCGTCGTTTCTATGCTGTTTTACGCGTTAAAACGCAGATTAAAAGCTCAAAACGCGCTGTTTGCTATAAAATAATCATTTTCAAGCATTTTAAATCGTTGAAATCGTTCAAATAGACGCAATATTAATAATAAAACGAATAATGCGTAAAATTTCGTCGTTTTTGTGCTGTTTTACACGTTAAAACGCAGATTGGGGTAAAGCTCAAAACGTGCTGTTTTGCTAAAATAAGCATTTTCAAGCATTTTAGATCGTTGAAACCGTTCAAATAGAAGTAATATTAATAAAACGAATAATAAAAAATTCGTCGTTTTTGGCGTGCTGTTTTACGCGTTAAAACGCAGATTAAAGCTCAGAACGTGCTGTTTTCACAAGCTAAAATAATCATTTTCAAGCATTTTAGATCGTTGAACTGTTCAAAATAGACGCAATATTAATAAAAAACGAATAATAAAAATTTCGTCGTTTTTATGCTATTTTACGCTGCTAAAACGCAGAGTAAAGCTCAAACGTGCTGTTTGCTAAAATAAGCATTTTTCAAGCATTTTATGATCGTTGAAATCGTTCAAATAGAAGTAATATTAATAAAAAACGAATAATAAAAAAATTCGTCGTTTTATGTTGTTTTACGCGTTAAAACGCAGATTAAAAGATTAAAACATGCTGTTTTGCGAAAATAATCATTTTCAAGCATTTTAGATCGTTGAAATCGTTCAAATAGACGCAATATTAATAAAACGAATAATAAAAATTTCGTCGTTTTATGCTGTTTTACGCGTTAAAACGCAGATTAAAGCTCAAACGTGCTGTTTTTGGTTAAAATAAGTATTTTCAAGCATTTTAGATCGTTGAAATCGTTCAAATAGAAGCAATATTAATAAAAAACGAATAATAAAAATTCGTCGTTTTATGCTGTTTTACGCGTTAAAACGCAGATTAAAAGCTCAAAAACGTGCTGTTTTGCTAAAATAAGCATTTTCAAGCATTTTAGATCGTTGAAATTTCCCTGTTCAAATTGGAAGCAATGTTAATAAAAACAAATAATAAAAAATTTCGTCGTTTTATGCTGTTTTACGCGTTAAAACGCAGATTAAAAGCTCAAAAAACGTGCTGTTTTGCTTAAATAATCATTTTCAAGCATTTTAGATAGTTGAAATCGTTCAAATAGACGCAATATTAATAAAAACGAATAATAAAAATTTCTGTCGTTTTTATGTTGTTTTGACGCGTTAAAACGCAGACAAAGCTCGTAAACGTGGTGTTTTGCTAAAATATGCATTTTCAAGCATTTTAATCGTTGAAATCGTTCAAATAGAAGCAATATTAATAAAAAACGAATAATAAAAATTTATGTCGTTTTTATGTTGTTTTACGTGTTAAAACGCAGATTAAAGCTCAAACGTGCTGTTTTGCTAAAATAATCATTTTCAAGCATTTTAGATCGTTGAAATCGTTCTTTCAAATAGACGCGCAATATTAATAAAAACGAATAATAAAATTTCGTCGTTTTATGCCGTTTTACGCGTTAAAACGCAGATTAAAAGCTCAAAACGTGCTGTTTTGCTGCTAAAATAAGCATTTTCAAGCATTTTAGATCGTTGAAATCGTTCAAATAGAAGCAATATTAATAAAACGAATAATAAAAATCTGTCGTTTTTATGTTGCTCTTTACGCTAAAACGCAGATTAAAAGCTCAGAACGTGTTGTTTTGCTAAAATAATCATTTTCAAGCATTTTAGATCGTTGAAATCGTTCAAATAGGCGCGCAATATTACCAAAAAAAGAATAATAAAATTTCGTCGTTTTATGTTGTTTTACGCGCGTTAAAACGCAGATTAAAGTTCTCAAAACTGTGCTGTTTTGCTGCTAAAAAAATAAGCATTTTCAAGCATTTTAGATCGTTGAAATCGTTCAAATAGGAAGCAATATTAATAAAAAACGAATAATAAAAAATTCGTCGTTTTATGCTGTTTTACGCGTTAAAACGCAGATTTCAAAAGCCTGCAAACGAAGCTGTTTTGCGAAAAATAATCATTTTCAAGCATTTTAGATCGCTGAAAACTGCTCAAATAGACGCAATATTAATAAAACAATGTCGCCCGCCGCCGCAAACGGTTTCAAACGCCGCCGTTACCGCTCGCCATTTTAGATCGTTGAAATCGTTCAAATAGACGTGCGCAATATTAATGTCGAATACAAAAAAATTTCGTCGTTTTTATGCTGTTTTACGCGTTAAAAACGCAGATTAAAAGCTCAAAAACGCGCTGTTTCGCTAAATAAGCATTTTCAAGCATTGTAGATCGTTGAAATCGTTCAGCCAGCTTTTCGCCATTAATAAAAACGAATAATAAAAATTCCTCGTTTTATGCCGTTTTACGTTAAAACGCAGATTGTGCCTCAAAACGTGCTGTTTTGCTAAAATACCCATTTTCAAGCAATATAGATCAAGCTGGAGATCGTTCAAATATGACGCAATATTAATAAAAAACGAATAATAAAATTTCGTCGTTTTTATGCTGTTTTACGCGTTAAAACGCAGATTAAAGCTCAAAACGTGCTGGTTTTGCTAAAAATAAGTTAATTTTCAAGCATTTCAGATCGTTGAAATCGTTCAAATAGAAGAAATATTAATAAAAAACGAATAATAAAAAGTCGTCGTTTTTATGGGCTGTTTTACGCGTTAAACGCAGATTAAAGCCCAAAAAACGTGCTGTTTTGCTAAAATAATCATTTTCAAGCATTTTAGATCGTTGAAATCGTTCAAATAGACGTGCAATATTAATAAAAAACGAATAATAAAAATTTCTGTCGTTTTATGTTGCGTTTTACGCGCTAAAAACGCAGATTAAAGCTCAAACGTGCTGTTTTGCTAAAAATAAGCATTTTCAAGCATTTTAGATCGTTGAAATCGTTCAAATAGAAGCAATATTAATAAAACGAATAATAAAAAATTCGTCGTTTTATAAAGTTGTTTTACGTTAAAACGCAGATTAAAGCTCAAAACGTGCTGTTTGCTAAAATAATCATTTTCAAGCATTTGTGATCGTTGAAATCGTTCAAATAGACGCAATATTAATAAAAACGAATAATAAGTACCTCTGTCGTTTTATGTTGTTTTACGCGTTAAAAACGCAGATTAAAAGCTCAAAACGTGCTGTTTTGCTAAAATAAGCATTTTCAAGCATTTTAGATCGTTGAAATCGTTCAAATAGAAGCAATATTAATAAAAAAACGAATAATAAAAATTCGTCGTTTTATGCCGTTTTACGCGTTAAAACGCAGATTAAAGCTCAAAACGTTCTGTTTTGCTAAAATAATCATTTTCAAGCATTTTAGATCGTTGAAATCGTTCAATAGACGCACATTAATAAAAACGAATAATAAAAAATTGTCGTTTTTATGCTGTTTACGCGTTAAAACGTAGATTAAAAGCTCAAAACGCCTGTTTTGCTAATATGCTACTTTTCAAGCATTTTAGATCGTTGTAAATCGTTCAAATAGAAGCAATATTAATAAAAACGAATAATAAAAAATTCGTCGTTTTATGTTGCCTACGTTAAAACGCACAAAGCTCAAACGCTGTTTTGCTAAAATAATCATTTTCAAGCATTTAGATCGTTGAAACCGTTTAAATAGACGCAATATTAATAAAAACGACAATAAAAAATTTCGTCGTATTTATGCTCTTTTACGCGTTAAAACGCAGATTAAAGCTCAAAACGCTGTTTTGCTGCTAAAATAATCATTTTCGCTACTTTTAGATCGTTGAAATCGTTCCTCAAATAGACGCAATATTAATAAAAAACGAATAATAAAAAATTTCGTCGTTTTATGCTCTTTACGCGTTGGGCTAAAACGCAGATTAAAAGCTCAAAACGTGCTGTTTTGCTAAAATAAGTATTTTCAAGCATTTAGATCAAGTTGGACCGTTCAAATAGACGCACATTAATAAAACGAATAATAAAAATTCGTCGTTTTATGCTGTTTTACGCGTTAAAACGCAGATTAAAGCTCTCAAAACGTGCTGTTTTGCTATCATAAGCATTTTCAAGCATTTGTAGATCGTTGAAATCGTTCACAAATAGAAGCTAATATTAATGTAAAACGAATAATAAAATTGTCGTTTTTATGCTGTTTTACGCGTTAAAACGCAGAATAAAGCTCAAAACGTGCTGTTTTACAAAATAATCATTTTCAAGCATTTTAGATCGTTGAAATCGTTCAAATAGACGCAATTAATAAAAAACGAATAATAAAAAATTTCTGTCGTTTTATGCTGTTTTACGCGTTAAAACGCAGATTAAAGCTCAAAACGTGCTGTTTTGCTTGCTAAAATAATCATTTTCAAGCATTTGTGATCGTTGAAATCGTCTCTAAATAGGAAGAATATTAATAAAAAACGAATAATAAAAATTCGTCGTTTTGCGTGAGTGCTGTTTTACGCGTTAAAACGCAGATTAAAGCTCAAAACGTTCTGTTTTGCTGTTAAATCATTTTCAAGCATTTTAGATCGTTGAAATCGTTCAACAGACGCAATATTAATAAAAACGAATAATAAAAATTTCGTCGTTTTATGTTGTTTTACGCAGCAAACGTAGATTAAAGCTCAAAACGTCCTGTTTTGCTAATATAAGTATTTCAAGCATTTTAGATCGTTGAAATCGTTCAAATAGAAGCTACGATAATAAAAACGAATAATAAAAATTCGTCGTTTTATGTTGCTTTACGCGTTAAAACGCAGAATAAAGCTCAAAAACGTGCTGTTGTTTTGCTAAAATAATCATTTCAAGCATTTTAGATCGTTGAAATCGTT
Source organism: Dalotia coriaria (assembly GCF_025399875.1). Lineage (NCBI taxonomy): Eukaryota > Metazoa > Arthropoda > Insecta > Coleoptera > Staphylinidae > Dalotia > Dalotia coriaria. The sequence goes on along the minus strand of NW_027047048.1, from coordinate 2,802 downwards.
TAAAATAGACGCAATATTAAATAAAAAACGAATAATAAAAATTTCAATGTATTTATGCTCTTTTACGCGTTAAAACGCAGATTAAAGCCTTCCTCTCAAACGCGCTGTTTTGCTAAAATAATCCGCTTTCAAGCATTTTAGATCAAGTTGAAATCGTTCAAATAGACGCAATATTAATAAAAAATTAAATAATAAAATTCTCTGTCGTTTTATGTTCTTTTACGCGTTGCTGTAAAACGCAGATTAAAATTAAAACGTGCTGTTTTGCTAAAATAAGTATTTCATACATTTTAGATCGTTGAAACTGTTCAAATAGACGCAATATTAATAATAAAAACGAATAATAAAAAATTCGTCGTTTTATGTTGTTTTACGCGTTAAACGCAGATTAAAGCTCAAAACGTGCTGTTTTGCTAAATACATTTTCGCCATTTTAGATCGTTGAAATCGTTCAAGCAATAGCAATATTAATAAAAAACGACAATAAAAAATTCGTCGTTTTATGCTGTTTTACGCGTTAAACGCAGATTGCTCAAAACGTGCTGTTTTGCTAAAATAATCATTTTCAAGCATTTTAGATCGTTGAAATCGTTCGGGGCCAGACGCACATAATAAAACGAATAATAAAATTCGTCGTTTTATGCTGTTTTACGCGTTAAAAACGCAGATTAAAGCTCAAAAACGCTGTTTTGCTAAAATAAGTATTTTCAAGCATTTTAGATCGTTGAAAATCGTTCAAATAGTTAATATTAATAAAAAACGAATAATAAAAAATCTTCGTCGTTTTATGTTTTTTACGCGTTAAAACGGATTAAAAAGTCAAAAGGGCTGTTTTGCTAAAATAAGTTTTTTCGCTTTTTAATCGTTAAACGTTCAAAACGAATTTTAATAAAAACGAATAATAAAAATTGTCGTTTTAGTTGTTTTCGCAAAACGCAGATTAAACCAAAAAAGGGCTGTTTTCAAAAAACAACCAATATAGACGGAATCGTTAAAAGCAATATTAATAAAAACAATTTAAAAAAATTTTCTTTTTTAGCGTTTTCGCGTTAAAACGAAAATGCCCAAAACGTGCTTTTTTGAAAAAACCAAGAAACGTGAAATCGTTCAAAAGACCCAATATTAATAAAAACGAATAATAAAATTTCGTCTTTTTTTTCCTTTTTACGCTTTAAAAACGATAAAGTAAAAACGTGCTTTTTTCTAAAAAACTTTCAAGCATTTGATGTTGAAATCGTTCAAAAGAACCCTATTAATAAAACGTAAAATCGTCGTTTAAGCTCTTTTACGCGTTAAAACGCAGTATTAAAGCTCAAGAATGCTCGTTTTGCTAAAAAGCATTTCAAGCATTTTAGATCGTTGAAATTCAAATGAGCAATATTAATAAAAACGAATAAAAACTGTCGTTTTATAGCTTTTGCGTTAAAACGCAGATTAAAAGCTCAAACGTGCTTTTTAAATATTTCAAGATTTTAAATTTAAATTTCTTAATAGCGTTTTATAAAACGAATAATAAAAATTCGTCTTTTTATCTTTTAGCGTTAAACGCAGATAAAGCTCAAACGTGCTGCTTTGCTAAAAATAAGCATTTTCAAGCATTTTGATCGTTGAAATGTTTTCAAATAAACGAAATAAAAACGAAAAAAAATTCTTTCATTTCAGCTTTTACGCGTTAAACGGGTTAAAAGCCAAAACTTTTCCGAAGCTAAAATAATCTTTATTTTAGCTTAATCGCGAAATCGTCCAAAAGACGCATGTTATAAAAACAATAAAAAATTTCGCTTTTATGCGTTTAGCGTTAAAACGCAGATTAAAAGCTCAAAAATCTGTTTTGCTAAAATTAGCATTTTCAAATTTTAGATCGCTGAAATCGCTTTTGCAAAAACAATATTAAAAAAACGAATAATGAAAAATTCGTTTTATGCGTTATTAAACGAAAATAAAATGCTCAAAACTGCTTTTTCGCTTAAAAAGCATTTCCTAAATTTTGTTGCTGAAATACGTTCAAGATTTAGAATATTAATAAAACGAATAATAAAAATCGATATTTTTACGCGTTAAAACGCAGATTAAAGCTAAAAACGTGCTGTTTTGCAAAAATAAGCATTTTCAAGCATTTTGATCGTTGAAATCGTTCAAATAGAAAAATATTAATAAAAACGAATAATAAAAAAAATTGTCGTTTTATGCGTTTTACGCTTTAAAAACGCAGATTAAAGTTTAAAACGGCTGTTTGCAAAATAACATTTTCAAGCATTTTAGATCGTTGAAATCGTTCAAATAGACGAAATTAAAAAAAACGAAAAATTTAGTCGTTTTATGCTGTTTTACGCGAAAACGCGATTCCAAAACGTGTGTTTTTTAAAATAACATTTTCGCTTTTTAATCGTTGAAATTTTCAAAAAAAGCAATATTAAAAAAAAAACGAATAAAAAAAATTTCCCTTTTTATGCTTTTTTAGGAAAACGGAAAAAAGCTCAAAACGTTTTTTTTTGCTAAAAAACATTTTCAAAATTTTAATCGTTGAAATCGTTCAAATAAAAGCAAATTAAAAAAAAACGAATAATAAAAATTCGTCGTTTTATGTGTTTTACGCGTTAAAACGCAGATTAAAGCTAAAAACGTGCTTTTTTGCTAAAATAATCATTTTCAAGCATTTTAGATCGTTGAAATCGTTCAAATAGCCCAAAATTTAAAAAAAAAACGAAAAAAAAAAAAATTTGTCGTTTTATGTGTTTTAGGGTTAAAACGCGTTTAAAAAGCTAAAAAAACGTCTTTTTTGCTAAAATAACTTTTTCAAGC
>NW_027047047.1:0-17868 GCF_025399875.1 Dalotia coriaria | reverse complement strand
TTAAAAAAAACGAATAATGGAAAACCCGCCGTTTTATGTTGTTTTACGCTTTAAAAACGGGGAATAAAGCTAAAAACGTGCTGTTTTGCTAAAATAAATTTTCAAGCTTTTGGGATCGGGGAAATCGTTCAAATAGAAGCAAATTAAAAAAAAAAACGAATAAAAAAAATTCTGTTTTTTCCCTTTTGCTTTTAAAAACCCGCGTTTTAAAAGCCCAAAACGTGCCAAAAAAGCATTTTCGTTTTAGACTTAAACGTTCAAATAGACGCAATATTAAAAAAAACCAAAAAAAAACCCTTTTTTAGTTTTTACCCCAAAACGCAGTTTAAAAACCCCAAAAAGGGCCTTTTTTCCCCCAAAAAATAAGCATTTTCAAGCATTTTAAAACGTTGAAACTTAAAAGACGCAAATTAAAAAAAAACAAAAAAAAAAATTTCGTCTTTTTAAATCCCCGTTTTACGCGTTAAAACGTTGATTAAAGCTAAAAAACGTGCTTTTTTGGGAAAAAAGGTTTTCCCCTTTTTAGATCGGGGAAAACCGCCCAAAAGACGCAATATTAAAAAAACGAATAAAAAAATTGCCTTTTTTATGTTGTTTTACGCTTTAAAAACGCAGATTACACCCTAAAAACGTGCTGTTTTGTTTAAAATAAGCATTTTCGCTTTTGAGTTAAACTTTTCCGCAAATGGGATTTAAATAATAAAAAAAAACGAATAAAAAAAACCGGGGTTTTTTTTGGGGTTTACGCGTTAAAACGCAGATTAAAGTTTCCAAAAGGCTTTTTTGCTAAAATAAGCATTTTCAAGATTTTAGATCATTAAAACCGTTAAAATTTACCCAAATATTAAAAAAAACGAATAAAAAAAAATTCGTCTTTTTTGGTTGTTTACGCTTTAAAAAACGCAGTTTTAAACCCCAAAAAGGGTTTTTTTGCGCTTTTTCCCCGGATCTTTTTAAACCTTTCCCAAAAGACGCAATAAAAAAAAAAACGAAAAAAAAACCCTGCCGGTTTTTTACCCCAAAACAAAAAACCCAAACGTGCGGGTTTTGCTAAAAAAGCATTTTAAAGTTTTTTGATCGGAAAGGGCCCAAAAACGCAATAAAAAAAAAACGAATAATAAAAACGCTTTTTTTCCCGTTTTACGCTTTAAAAACCCCCGCAGATTAAAGCTAAAAACGTGCTGTTTTGTAAAAAAGATTTTCAAGCATTTTAGATCGTTAAAACTTTAAAAGACGAAATTTTAATAAAAAACGAAAATTTTCCCGCCTTTTATGTTGTTTACGCGTTAAAAGGGAATAAAGCTAAAAACGTTGTTTTGCTAAAATAAGACAAGCATTTTGGGATCGTTGAAATCGTTCAAATAGAAAAAATTTTAATAAAAACGAAAAAAAAAAATTCGTCTTTTTTATGTTGTTTTACGCGTTAAAACGCAGATTAAACCCTCAAAACGGCTGTTTTGCTAAAATAAGCTTTTTCAAGCATTTTAGATCGTTGAAATCGTTTAAATAGAAGCAATATTAATAAAAACGAAAAAAAAAAAACCGGGCCATTTTTTTCCCTGTTTTATGCGTTAAAACGCAGATTAAAGCTCAAAAGGGCTGTTTTGTTTAAAAAGATTTTCAAGAAGGATCGCGGGAAAAAATCGTTCAAATGGGACGCAATATTAAAAAAAAACGAATAATAAAATTTCGTCGTTTTATAAGATTTTACGCGTTAAAACGCGGGATTAAAGCCCCCAAAAACGTGCGGGTTTTGGAAAAATGAGCATTTTCAAGCATTTTATATCGTTGAAATCGTTCAAATAGAAGAAATATTAAAAAAAAACGAATAAAAAAAATTTCGTCGTTTTTATGCTTTTTTACGCGGTAAAACGCAGATTAAACCCCAAAAACGTGCTGTTTTGCAAAAATAAGCTTTTTCAAGCATTTTAGATTTTTTGAAATCGTTCAAATAGAAACACTTTAAAAAACGAAAAATTTAAAAATTGTCTTTTTATTTTTGTTTTACGCTTTAAAAACGCGGAAAAAAGTTAAAAACGTGCTGTTTTGTTTAAAATAAGTTTTTCCCTTTTTAGATCGTTGAAACCGTTCAAATAAAAAGCAAATTAAAAAAACGAAAAAAAAAAAACCCGGGTCGTTTTATGTTTTTTTAGGGTTAAAACGCAGATTAAAGCTCAAACGTGCTGTTTTGCTAAAATAAGCTTTTTCCCAACTTTTTTGGATCGTTGAAATCGTTCAAAAGACGAAAATTTTAAAAAAAAACAAAAAAAAAAAATTCGTCGTTTTTATGCTGTTTTACGCGGTAAAACGCAGTTTAAAAACCCTCAAAACGTCCCGTTTTCCCAAAAATAAGCATTTTCAAGCATTTTAGATCGTTGAAATCGTTCAAATAGAAACAATATTTTAAAAAAGGGAAAAAAAAAATTTCTGTTTTTATGCTGTTTTACGCTTTAAAAACGCAGATTAAACCCCCGGGGGCCGTTTTGCTAAAATGCTTTTCAAGCTTTTTTGGATCGTTGAAATCGTTCAAATAGACGCAATATTAATAAAACGAAAAATTTTGGGGTCTTTTCTTTTATGTTGTTTTACGCTTTAAAAACGCAGATTAAAGCTAAAAACGTGCTGTTTTGCAAAAATAAGATTTTCAAGCTTTTTTAGATCGTTGAAACCGTTAAAACAGAAGCAATATTAATAAAACGAATAAAAAAAATTTTCGTTTTTATGTTGTTTTACGCTTAAAACGCAGTTTAAAAACCCTCAAACGTTGTTTTGCAAAAATAAGCATTTTCAAGCTTTTTTGGATCGTTGAAATCATTCAAAAGACGCAAAAAAAAATAAAAACGAAAAAAAAAATTTTCTGTCTTTTTTATCCCTTTTTTACGCTTTAAAAAGGGCCAAAAAGCTAAAAAGGGCTGTTTTGCTAAAAAAAATTTTCGCATTTTAGATCTTTGGGAAATCGTTCAAATAGACGAAATATTAAAAAAAAAAAACGAATAAAAAAAATTTCCTGCCGTTTTATGTTGTTTTAGGGTTAAAAAACGCAGTTTTGGCTCAAAGGGCGGGTTTTGCTAAAAAAGCATTTTCAAGCTTTTTTAGATCGTTGAAATCGTTCAAATAGAAGAAGATAATAAAAACGAAAAATTTTCCCGTCGTTTTTATGCTGTTTTCCCTTTTAAAAACGCAGTTTAAAAAGCTAAAAACGGTTTTTGCAAAAAATAAGCACAAGCATTTTAGATCTTTTAAAACGTTAAAAATAGAGGGCCAATATTAAAAAAAACAAAAAAATTTTCGTCTTTTTTCCCGTTTACGCTTTAAAAACGCTGATTAAAGCAAAAAAACGGCTGTTTTGCTAAAAAAGCATTTTCAAGTTTAGATCGTTGAAATCGTTCAAATAGAAGTAATATTAAAAAAAACGAATAAAAAAAACCCGTCGTTTTATGATTTTTACGCGTTAAAACGCAGTTTAAAAAGCTAAAAAGGGCTGTTTTGCTAAAAATAAGCATTTTCAAGCATTTTGGGATCGTTGAAACCGTTCAAAAAAGAAGCAATATTAATAAAAACGAATAAAAAATTTCGTCGTTTTTATGTTGTTTTACGCGTTAAAACGCAGTTTTAAAGCTAAAAACGTGCTTTTTTGGGCAAACAAGCATTTTCAAGCTTTTTAAATCGTTGAAACCGTTTAAATAGAAGCAATATTAAAAAAAAACGAAAAAAAAAACTCCGCCTTTTTTTATTCTGTTTTAGGGAAAAAAACGAGATTAAAAGCTAAAAACGTCCCGTTTTTAAAATAAGATTTTCGGGCATTTTGGGATCGTTAAAAATCTTTCCCAAAAGACGAAATTTAATTAAAAAAAATAAAAAATTTCGTCTTTTTTATGGTTTTAGGGTTAAAAACGGGAATAAAGCTCAAAACGTGCTGTTTTGCTAAAATAAGCATTTTCAAGCATTTTAGATCGTTGAAATCGTTCAAATAGAAGCAATATTAAAAAAAAACGAATAAAAAAAAATTCTGTTTTTATGCTTTTTTAGCTTAAAAACGCAGATTAAAGCTAAAAACGTGCTGTTTTGCAAAAAATAAGCATTTTAAAAGCATTTTAGATCGTTGAAATCGTTCAAATAGACGAAAAATTAAAAAAAAAAACGAATAATAAAAAATTCGTCGTTTTATGTTTTTTTACGCGTTAAACGCAGTTTAAAAAGCCCAAAACGTGCTTTTTTGCTAAAATGGCGTTTTCAAGCTTTTTAGACGTTGAAATCGTTAAAATAGAAGCAATTTAAAAAAAACCAATAATAAAAATTGTCTTTTTTATGCGGGGTTTTACGCGGTAAAACGCAGATTAAAGCTAAAAACGTGCTTTTTTGTTTAAAATAAGCATTTTCGGGCTTTTTGGATCGTTGAAATCGTTCAAATAGAAGCAATATTAAAAAAAAAACGAATAAAAAAAAATTCCGTTTTTTGTTTTACGCAAAAACGCAGATTAAAGCTAAAAACGTGCTGTTTTGCAAAAAATAAGCATTTTCCCCATTTTAGAGTTGAAACGTTCAAATAGACGAATATTAATAAAAACGAATAAAAAATTTTTCCCGTCTTTTTTATGATGTTTTACGCGTTAAAACGCAGTTTAAAAAGCTCAAAACGGCTTTTTTGCTAAAATAAGCATTTTCGCTTTTGATCGCAAACCGTTCAAATAGACCCCAATATTAAAAAAAACAAATAAAAAAAATTTGCCGTTTTTATGGGGTTTTACGCGTTAAAACGGGGATTAAAGCTAAAAACGTGCTTTTTTGAAAAAAATAAGCATTTTCAAGCATTTTAGATCGTTTTGGAAATCGTTCAAAAGACGCAATATTAAAAAAAAGAATAATAAAAAATTCGTCGTTTTATGCTTTTTTACGCGTTAAAACGCAGATTACACCCTCAAAACGTGCTGTTTTGGCAAAATAAGCATTTTCAAGCATTTTAGATTTTTGGGAAATTTTTCCAAATAGGATTAATAAAAAAAACGAAAAAATTTCGTCTTTTTTTCCCTTTTTTACGCGTTAAAACGCAGATTAAAGCCTAAAAAGTGCGTTTTGCTAAAAAGCAATTTTCAAGCATTTTGGGCCCCCAAAAATGTTAAATGGGAAGCTAAAAAAAACGAAAATAAAAAATTCGTCTTTTTTATGTTGTTTTACGCAAAAAACGCAGATTAAACCCTAAAAAAGGGCTGTTTTGTTAAAATAACCCTTTTCCTTTTTTGGGGAAATCGTTTAAATAGACGAAATTTAAAAAAAAAAAAACGAATAAAAAAAAATTTGCCGTTTTATGTTGTTTTACGCGTTAAAACGCAGAAATAAAGCCCCAAACGTGCTGTTTTGCTAAAACAAGCATTTTAAAAGATTTTGATCGTTGAAACGTTCAAATAGACGCAATATTAAAAAAAAAAAACGAATAAAAAAATTTTCGCCTTTTTTATGTTTTTTTTACGCTTAAAAACGCAGTTTTGGTCAAAACGTGCTGTTTTGCTAAAAAAAGCAAAGAGACGTTAAACCCGTTCAAATAGACTACATTAAAAAAAAACGAATAAAAAAAATTTCTGTCGTTTTATGTTGTTTTACGCTTTAAAAATCCAGATTAAATTAAAACGTGCTTTTTTGCAAAAAATAAGCATTTTCAAGAAAGATCGTTGAAATCTTTCCCCAAAGAAGAATATTAAAAAAAAACGAATAAAAAAAATTTTCGTTTTATGTTTTTTTACGCGTTAAAACGCAGATTAAATCAAAACGTGCGGGTTTTTAAAATAAGCATTTTCAAGCATTTTAGATCGCCCAAACCATTCAAATAGACGTAATAAAAAAAAAAACGAATAAAAAAAATTCTGTCTTTTTTATGTTGTTTTACGCGTTAAAACCAAAAAGCCCAAAAACTTTGGGTTTTGCATAAAATAAGCATTTTCAAGCATTTTAGATCGTTGAAATCGTTCCAATAGAAGCAATATTAATAAAAAAATCTAACAATAAAAAAATTCGTCGTTTTTATGCCGTTTTACGCGTTAAAACGCAGATTAAAAGCCTCAAAACGTGCTGTTTTGCCAAATTAAGCATTTTCAAGCATTTTAGACGTTGAAATCGTTCAAATAGACGCAATATTAATAAAAAAACGAATAATAAAAATTGGTCGTTTTATGCTGTTTTACCGCTAAAACGTGCGCAGATTAAAGCCCAAAACGCCGTTTTGCTAAAATAAGCATTTTCAAGCATTTTAGACGTTAAAACCGTTCAAATAGAAGCAATATTAATAAAACGAATAATAAAAATTCGTCGTTTTATGTTGTTTTACGCCTAAACGCAGATTAAAGCTCAAAACGTGCTGTTTTGCTAAAATAAGCATTTTCAAGCATTTTTGATCGTTGAAATCACCGTTCAAATAGACGCGCAATATTAATAAAACGAATAATAAAAATTTCGTCGTTTTATAAGCTGTTTTACGCGTTAAAACGCGGAATAAAAGCTCAAAAGTGCTGTTTTGCTAAAAATAAGCATTTTCGCTATTTTAGATCGTTGAAATCGTTCAAATAGCAATATTAATAAAAACGAATAATATAAATCTAATGTTTTATGTTGTGTAAGTTACGCGTTAAAAACGCAGATTGTGCTCAAAACGCTGCCGCTAAATACATTTTCATGATTTAGATCGTTGAAATCGTTCAAATAGACGCAATATTTACTAAAACGAATAATAAAAATTCGTCGTTTTATACTGCCGCGTTAAACGCAGATTAAAGCTCAAAACGTGCTGTTTTGCTAAAATGAGCATTTTCAAGCATTTTAGATCGTTGAAATCGTTCAAATAGAAGCAATATTACTAAAACGAATAATAAAAATTCGTCGTTTTATGCTGGTTTTACTGCGGTAAAAACGGTGATTAAAAGCTCAAACGTGCTGTTTTGCTGCTAAAATATGCATTTTCGCCATTTTAGATCGCTGAAATCGTTCAAATAGAAGCTATTAATAAAAACGAATAACAAAAATTCGTCGCTTTATGCTGTTTTACGCGTTAAAACGCAATAAAGCTCAAAACGCTGCTTTGCTAAAATAAGCATTTTCAAGCATTTTAGATCGTTGAAATCATTCAAATAGACGCAATAAAAATAAAAACGAATAATAAAATTTCGCCGTTTTTATGCTGTTTACGCGTTAAACGCAGAATAAAGCTCAAACGTGCTGTTTGCTGCTAAAATAAGCATTTTCAAGCATTTTAGATCGTTGAAACGTTCAAATAGACGCGCAATATTGGGCCAAAAACGAATAATAAAAATTTCGTCGTTTTATCCCGTTTTACGCGTTAAAAACGCAGATTAAAAGCTCAAAGCGTGCTGTTTGCTAAAATAAGCATTTTCAAGCATTTTAGATTGTTGAAATCGTTCAAATAGAAGCAATATTAATAAAAAACGAACAATAAAAATTCGTCGTTTTTATGCTGTTTTACGCGTTAAAACGTAGATTAAAGCTCGCAAACGTGCTGTTCTGCTAAAATAAGCATTTTCAAGCATTTTTAGATCGCTGAAATCGTTCAAATAGACGCAATATTAATAAAAACGAATAATAAAAAATTTCGTGGTTTTTAGGCTGTTTTACGCGTTAAAACAAGTAAGATTAAAGCTCAAAAGTGCTGTTTTGCTAAAATAAAGCATTTTCAAGCATTTTAGATCGCTGAAATCGTTCAGAAGCAATTTTAATAAAAAACGAATAATAAAAAATTCGTCGTTTTTATGCTGTTTTACGCGTTAAAACGCAGATTAAAGCTCAAAAACGTGCTGTTTTGCTAAAATGTTACTTTCAAGCATTTTAGATTGTTGAAATCGTTCAAATAGACGCAATATTAATAAAACGAATAATAAAATTTCGTCTCTAATGCTGTTTGCGACGCGTTAAAACGCAGATTAAAAGCTCAAAAACGTGCTTGCTAAAATAAGCATTTTCAAGCATTTTAGATCGTTGAAATCGTTCAAATAGAAGCAATGTTAATAAAAACGAATAATGTACCTTCGATTTTATGCTGTTTACGCGTTAAAAACGCAGATTAAAAGCTCAAAACGTGCCGTTTTGCTAAAATACATTTTCAAGCATTTTATCGTTCAACTATTCAAATAGACGCAATAAAAATAAAAACGAATAATGGGGAAAATTTCGTCGTTTTATGCTGTTTTTACGCGTTAAAACGCTGAATAAAAGCTCAAAAATTCGTTTTGCTAAAATAAGCATTTTCAAGCATTTTTTTAGATCGTTGAAATCGTTCAACAGACGCAATATTAATAAAACGAATAATAAAAATTTCGTCGTTTTTATGCTGTTTTACGCGTTAAAAACGCTGATTAAAGCTCAAAACGTGCTGTTTTGCTAAAATAAGTATTTTCGGGCATTTAGATCGTTGAAATCGTTCAAATAGACGCAATATTAATAAAAACGAATAATAAAAAAATTCGTCGTTTTATGCTGTTTTACGCGTTAAAACGCAGATTACAGCTCAAAAACGTGCTGTTTTGCTAAAAATAAGCATTTTCAAGCATTTTAGATCGTTGAAATCATTCAAATAGAAGCAATAATAATAAAACGAATAATAAATATTTCGTCGTTTTTATGTTGTTTTTACGCGTTAAAACGCAGATTAAAAGCTCAAGACGTGCTGTTTTGCTAAAATAAGCATTTTCAAGCATTTTAGATCATTGAAATCGTTCAAATAGAAGCAATATTAATAAAAACGAATAATAAAAATTCGTCGTTTTTATGCTGTTTTACGCGTTAAAACGCAGATTAAAGCTCAAACGCTGTTTTGCTAAAATAAGCATTTTTCAAGCATTTTAGATCGTTGAAACCGTTCAAATAGAAGCAATTTTAATAAAACGAATAATAAAAAATTCGTCGTTTTTATGCTGTTTACGCGTTAAACGCAGGATTAAAGCTCAAAACGTGCTGTTTTGCTAAAATAAACATTTTCAAGACGATTGTTGAAATCGTTCAAATAGACGCAATATTAATAAAACGAATAATAAAATTTCGTCTCTCATCGCTGTTTACGCGTTAAAACGCAGATTAAAAGCTCAAAAACGTGCCGTTTTGCTAAAAATAAGTATTTCAAGCATTTTAGATCGTTGGAATCGTTCAAATAGAAGCAATGTTTAATAAAAACGAATAATAAAATTTTTCGATTTTATGCTGTTTTACGCGTTAAAACGCAGATTAAAGCTCAAAACGTGCTGTTTCGCTAAAATAAGCATTTTCAAGCATTTTAGATCGTTCAAATCATTCAAATAGACGCAATAAAAAAATAAAAAACGAATAATAAAATTTCGTCGTTTTATGCTGTTTTACGCGTTAAAACGCTGAATAAAGCTCAAACGCTGTTTTGCTAAAATAAGCATTTTCAAGCATTTTAGATCGTTGAAATCGTTCAAATAGACGCAATATTAATAAAAACGAATAATAAAATTTCGTCGTTTTACGCTGTTTTACGCGTTAAAACGCTGATTAAAAGCTCAAAAACGTGGTGTTTTGCTACAAAATAAGCATTTTCAAGCATTTTAGATCGTTGAAATCGTTCAAATAGAAGCACATTAATAAAAAACGAATGATAAAAATTCGTCGTTTTATGCTGTTTGCCGCGTTAAAAACGCAGATTAAAAGCTCAAAACGTGCTTGTTTTGCTGTAAGCATTTTTCAAGCATTTTAGATCGCTGGAAATCGTTCAAAGAGACGCAATACACAAAACGAATAATGTACCTCTGTCGTTTTTATGCTGTTTTACGCGTTAAAACGGGGCAGATTAAAGCTCAAAACGTGCTGTTTTGCTAAAATAAGCATTTTCAAGCATTTTAGATCGTTGAAATCGTTCAAATAGAAGTAATATTAATAAAAAACGAATAATAAAAAATTCATCGTTTTATGTTGTTTTACGCGTTAAAACGCAGATTAAAGCTCAAACGTGCTGTTTTACAAAATAAGCATTTTCAAGCATTTTAGATCAACGTTGAAATCGTTCAACACGCAATATTAATAAAACGAATAAAAATTCTGTCGTTTTATGTTGTTTTACGCGTTAAAACGCTGGATAATAGCTCAAAACGTGCTGTTTTGCTAAAATAAGCATTTTCAAGCATTTTAGATCGTTGAAATCGTTGAAATAGACGCAATATTAATAAAAACAAATAATAAAAAAAAATTGTCGTTTTATGCTGTTTTACGCGTTAAAACGTAGATTAAAAGCTCAAAACGTGCTGTTTTGTTAAAATAAGCATTTTCAAGCATTTGTGATCGTTGAAATCGTTCTAAATAGAAGTAACATAATAAAAACGAATAATGTACCCGTCGTTTTATGCTGTTTTACGCGTTAAACGCAGATTAAAAGCTCAAAAACGTGCGGTTTTGCTAAAATAAACATTTTCAAGCATTTTAGATTGCTGGAAATCGTTCAAATAGACGCAATATTAATAAAAAACGAATAATAAAAAATTTCGTCTCTAATGCTGTTTTACGCGTTAACGCAGATTGCGCTCAAATGCTGTTTTGCTGCTAAAATAAAGTTACTTTTCAAGCATTTGTGATCGTTGAAATCGTTCAAATAGAAGCAATGTTAATAAAAACGAATAATAAAAATTCTCTTCGATTTTATGCCGTTTTACGCGTTAAAACGCAGATTAAAGCTCAAAACGTGCTTACTTTGCTAAAATAAGCATTTTCGCCATTTTAGATCGTTCAAATCATTCAAATAGACGCACAAAAATAAAAAAACGAATAATAAAAAATTTCGTCGTTTTATGCTGTTTTACGTTAAAACGCTGAATAAAAGCTCAAAACGTGCTGTTTTGCTAAAATAAGCATTTTCAAGCATTTGTGATCGCTGAAATCGTTCAAATACTACATTAATAAAAAAACGAATAATAAAATTTCGTCGTTTTTATGCTGTTTACGTTAAACGCTGATTGTGCTCAAAACGTGCTGTTTTGCTAAAAATACATTTTCAAGCATTTTAGATCGCTGAAAATCGTTCAAATAGAAGCAAGAGCACAAAAAAACGAATGATAAAAATTCGTCGTTTTATGCTGTTTTTACGCGTTAAAACGCAGATTAAAGCTCTCAAAACGTGCTGTTTTGCTAAAATAAGCATTTTCAAGCATTTTAGATCGTTGAAATCGTTCAAATACGCAAATATTAATAAAAAACGAATAATAAAATTTCAGCGTTTTATGTTGTTTACGCGTTAAAACGCAGATTAAAAGCTCAAAACGTGCTGTTTTGCTAAAATAAGCATTTTCAAGCATTTTGTGATCGTTGAAACGTCTTCAAATAGAAGCAATATTAATAAAAACGAATAATAAAAATTCATCGTTTTATGCTGTTTTACGTTAAAACGCAGATTAAAGCTCAAACGTGCTGTTTGCTAAAATAAGCATTTTCGCTATTTTATCGTTGAAATTGTTCAAATAGACGCAATATAATAAAAACGAATAATGTACCTCGTCGTTTTATGCTGTTTTACGCGTTAGTGCGGTGATTTCAAAGCTCAAACGTGCTGTTTTGCTAAAATAAGCATTTCTTTTCAAGCATTTTAGATCGTTGAAATCGTTCAAATAGAAGCAATATTAATAAAAAACGAATAATGCGTAAATTGTCGTTTTTATAAGCGTTTTACGCGTTAAAACGCAGATTAAAGCTTAAACGTGCTGTTTTGCTAAAATACATTTTCAAGCATTTTAGATCGCTGAAATCGTTCAAATAGACGCACATTAATAAAACGAATAATAAAAATGTCGTTTTATGCTGTTTTACGCGTTAAACGCTGATAATACTCAAAACGCCGTTTTGCTAAATAAAGCATTTTCAAGCATTTTAGATCGCTGGAAATTGCTGAAATAGACGTGCAATATTAATAAAAACAAATAATAAAAAATTGTCGCTTTTATGCTGTTTTACGCGTTAAAACGCGGTGACAAAGCCTAAAACGTGCTGTTTTGTTAAAATAAATAAAGCATTTTCAAGCATTTTAGATCGTTGAAATCGTTTAAATAGAAGCAATATTAATAAAAACGAATAATAAAAATTCGTCATTTTTATGCTGTTTACGTTAAAACGTGCAGACAAATTAAAACGTGCTTTCGTTTTGCTAAAATAAGCATTTTCAAGCATTTTAGATCGTTGAAATCGTTCAAATAGACGCAATATTAATAAAAAACGAATAATAAAAATTTCTGCCGTTTTTGCTGTTTTACGCGTTAAAACGCAGAATAAAGCTCAAAAACGTGCTGTTTTTGCTAAAATACGCATTTTCAAGCATTTTAGATCGTTGAAAATCGTTTAAATAGAAGTAAATATTAATAAAAAACGAATAACAAAAAATTCCGTCGTTTCTTTTATGCTGCTCTTACGCGTTAAAACGCAGATTAAAGCTCAAAACGTGCTGTTTTGCTAAAATAAGCTACTTAGTACGATCAAGCGAAATCGTTCAAATAGACGCAATAATAAAACAAATACAAAAATTCGTCGTTTTATGCTGTTTACGTTAAACCAGACAAAGCCTCAAAACGTGCTGTTTTGCTGCTAAAAATAAACATTTTCGCCATTTGTATCGCTGGAATCGTTCAAATAGAAGCAATATTACAAAAAACGAATAATAAAAATTTCGTCGTTTTATGCTGTTTCACGCGTTAAAAACGCAGATTAAAGCTCAAAACGTGCTGTTTTGCTTAAATAAGCATTTCAAGCATTTTAGATCGCTGGAAATCTCTGTTTAAATAGCTAAATATTAATAAAAAAACGAATAATAAAAATTCGTCATTTTATGCTGTTTTACGCGTTAAAAACGGAGATTAAAGCTCAAAACGTGCTGTTTTGCTGTAACAAGCATTTTCGCTACTTTTAGATCGCTTGAACGCCAAATAGACGCAATATTAATAAAAAAACGAATAATAAAAATTTCGTCGTTTTATGCTGTTTTAATGCGTTAAACGCAGAATAAAGCTCAGAACGCTGTTTTGCTAAAATAAGCATTTTTCAAGCATTTTAGACGCTTGAACGTTCAAATAGAAGCAATATTAATAAAAACGAAATAATAAAAATTCGTTTTATGCATGTTTTACGCGTTAAACGCACAAAAGCTCAAAACGCTGTTTTGCTAAAATAAGCATTTTCAAGCATTTTAGATCGTTGAAATCGTTCAAATAGACGCACAATATTAATAAAAACGAATAATAAAAAATTCGTCGTTTTTTCCTGTTTTACGCGTTAAACGCAGATTAAAGCCTTCAAACGTGCTGTTTTGCTAAAATAAGCATTTTCAAGCATTTACTGCTGAAATCGTTCAAATAGAAGCAATATTAATAAAAAACGAATACAAAATTGTCGTTTTATGTTGTTTTATGTTAAAACCGCAGATTAAAAGCTCAAACGTGTTGTTTTGCTAAAATAAGATTAAGCATTTTAGATCATAAGTTGAAATCGTTCAAATATACATACGAAACACCGAACAATAAAAAATTTCGTCGTTTTTATGCTGTTTTACGCGTTAAAACGGTGACGCTCAAACGCTGTTTTGCTAAAATATATTTTCGCTATTTAGATCGTTGAAATCGTTCAAATAGGAAGCAATATTAATAAAAACGAATACTGCAACGCCGTTTTATGTTGTTTTACGTTAAAATGCGAGATTAAAGCTCAAACGTGCTGTTTTACAAAATAAGCATTTTCAAGCATTTTGGTGGATCGTTGAAATCGTTCAAATAGACGTGCAATAAAATATAAAACGAATAATGGCAAAAATTTGTCGTTTTTATAAGCTGGCTTACGCGTTAAAACGCAGAATAAAGTTCAAAACGTGCTGTTTTGCTGCTGTTAAGCATTTCAAGCATTTTAGATCGCTGAAATCGTTCCTCAAATAGACGCACATTAACAAAACGAATACGGTACCGCCGTTTTATAAAGCGTTTTACGCGTTAAACGCGCATTGCGCCCAAAACGCCGTTTTGCTAAAATAAGCATTTTCATACGGATCGTTGAAATTGTTCAAACAGACGCAAAATATAAAACGAATAATGCAATTTCGTCGTTTTTATGCTGTTTTTACGTTAAAACGCAGAATAAAGCTCAAACGTGCTGTTTTGCTAAATAAGCATTTTCTCTGCCATTTTAGATCGTTGAAATCGCTCAAATAGACGCAATATTAATAAAAACGAATAATAAAAATTTCGTCGTTTTATGCTGTTTTACCGCACAAAACGCAGATTAAAGCCTAAAACGCGCTGCTCGCCAGCCGCTGTATCGCCACGCATCGTTGAAACCGTTCAAATAGAAGCACATTAATAAAAAACGTACGTACCCGTTCGCTTTATGCTGCTCTACGCCAAACGGACGTTTAAAACGTGCTGTTTTGCTGCTAAAACAAACATTTTAAGCATTTTAGATCGTTGAAATCGTTCAACAGACGCAATATTAATAAAAACGAATAATAAAAAATTTCTGTCGTTTTATGCTGTTCTACGCGTTAAAAACGCTGATTAAAAGCTCGGCAAACGTGCTGTTTTGCTAAAATAAGCATTTTCAAGCATTTTTGTGATCGATGAAATACGCAATATTAATAAAAAACGAATAATGTACCTGTCGCTTTTATGCTGTTTACGCGTTAAAAGGCAGATTGTGCCTGCCAAACGCCGTTTTAAGGCAAATAAGCATTTTCGCTTACTTTAGATCGTTGAAATCGTTCAAATAGACGCAATATTAATAAAAACGAATAATAAAATTTCTGTCGTTTTTATGCTGTTTACGCGTTAAAACGCTGATTAAAGCTCAAACGTGCTGTTTTACAAATAAGCATATTCAAGCATTTTAGATCGTTGAAATCGTTCAAATAGACGCAATGTTAATAAAAAGAATAATAAAAATTCGTCGATTTTACGCCGTTTTACGCCTTAAAACGCAGATTAAAGCTCAAAACGCTGTTTTGCCAAAATAAGCATTTTCAAGCATTTTGATCGTTGAACGTTCAAATAGAAGCAATATTAACAAAAAACGCATAATAAAAAATTCTCTGTCGTTTTATGCTGTTTACGCGTTAAAACGCAGATTTCAAAGCTCAAAACGTGCTGTTTTGCTTAAATAAGCATTTTCAAGCATTTGTGATCGTTGAAATCGTTTAAATAGAAGCAATATTAATAAAAAAAACGAATAATAAAAATTCGTCCTTTTATGCTGTTTTTACGCGTTAAAACGGAGATTAAAGCTCAAAACGTGCTGTTTTGCTAAAATAAGCATTTTCAAGCATTTTAGATCGTTGAAATCGTTCAAATAGACGCAATATTAATAAAACGAATAATAAAAAATCTACCGTTTTATATGTTTTACGCGTTAAACGCAGAATAAAGCTCAAAAACGTGCCGTTTTGCTAAAATAAGCATTTTCAAGCATTTTAGATCGTTAAACCGTTCAAAATAGAAGCTAACATTAATAAAACGAATAATACAAAATTCGTCGTTTTATGCTGTTTTACGCGTTAAAAACGCGCAGATTTCAGCTCAAAACGTGCTGTTCGCTAAAATAAGCATTTTCAAGCATTTTGTGAACGTTGACCGTTCAAATAGACGTGCGCAAATATTAATAAAACACGAATAATAAAATTTCGTCGTTTTGCCGTTTTACGTGTTAAAACGCAGATTAAAGCCCGCAAAACGCTGTTTTGCTGCTAAAAATAAGTACTTTTCAAGCATTTTAGATCGTTGAAATCGTTCAAATAGAAGTAATATTAAGCAAAACGAATAATAAAAAATTGTCGTTTTATGTTGTTTTACGCGTTAAAACGGTGATTAAAGCTCAAAACGTGCTGTTTTGCTAAAATAAGCATTTTCGCCATATTTTAGATCGTTGAAATCGTTCAACAGACGCGCAATAAAAATAAAAAACGAATAATAAAAATTTCGTCGTTTTATGCTGTTTTACGCGTTAAACGCAGATTAAAAGCTCAAACGTGCTGTTTGCTAAAATAAGCATTTTCGTTACTTTTAGATCGCTGAAATCGTTCAAATAGACGCAATATTAATAAAAAACGAATAATAAAAATTTCGTCGTTTTATGTTGTTTTACGCGTTAAAACGCAGATTAAAGCTCAAACGCGCTGTTTTGCTAAAATGAGCATTTTCAAGCATTTTAGATCGTTGAAATCGTTCAAATAGAAGCAATATTAATAAAAAACGAATAATGCGTACCCGTCGTTTTATGCTGTCTACGCGTTAAAACGCAGATTGCTTAAACGCTGTTTTGCTAAAATAAGCATTTTTAAGCATTTTAGATCGCTGAAATCGTTCAAATGACGCAATATTACTGCAAAAAACGAATACCGAAAAATTCCTTTCGGCCGTTTTATGCTGTTCACGCGTTAAAACGCTGATTAAAGCTCCAAACGTGCTGTTTTGCTAAAATAAGCATTTTCAAGCATTTTAGATCGTTGAAATCGTTGAAATAGACGCACATTAATAAAAACAAATAATAAAAATTCGTCGTTTTGCGCCGTTTTACGTTAAAACGCAGATTAAAGCTCAAAAACGTGCTGGTTGGTTAAAATAAGCATTTTCAAGCATTTAGATCGTTGAAATCGTTCAAATAGAAGCATTATTAATAAAACGAATAATGTGTACTGTCGTTTTTAGTTGTTTTACGCGTTAAAATGCAGATTAAAGTCAGTAAAACGTGCTGTTTTGCTAAAATGCTACTTTCAAGCATTTTAAATGTATTGAAATCGTTCAACAGCATTATTAATAAAAAACGAATAATAAAAACACGTTTTTATGTTGTTTCATGTTGCATTAAAGCTCAAAACGTGCTGTTTTGCTAAAATAAGCATTTTCAAGCATTTTAGATCGTTGAAATCGTTCAAATAGAAGCAATATACTAAAAACGAATAATAAAAATTCGTCGTTTTATGCTGTTTACGTGTTAAAACGCGGTGATTAAAGCTCAAAACGTGCTGTTCTGCTAAAATAAGCATTTTCAAGCATTTTAGGTCGTTGAAATCGTTCAAATAGAAGTAATATTAATAAAAACGAATAACAAAAAATTTCGTCGTTTTATGCTGTTTTACGCGCGTTAAAACGCAGATTAAAGCTCAAACGTGCTGTTTTGCTTAAATAAGCATTTTCAAGCACGATCGTTGAAATCGTTTAAATAGAAGCATTATTAATAAAAACGAATAATAAAAATTCTGTCGTTTTATGCCGTTTTACGCGTTAAAAGCGTGACAAAAGCTCAAACGCCGTTTTGCTAAAATAAGCATTTTCAAGCATTTTAGATCGTTGAAATCGTTCAAATAGACGCAATATTAATACGCCCGAACAATAAAAAATTTCGTCGTTTTATATTGTTTTACGCGTTAAAACGTTGATTAAAAGCTCAAAACGTGCTGTTTTGCTAAAATAAGCATATTCACATTTTAGATCGTTGAAATCTGCCCAAATAGACGCAATGTTAATAAAAAAGAATAATAAAAATTCGTCGATTTTATGCTGTTTTACGCCTTAAAACGCAGATTAAAAGCTCAAAACGTGCTGTTTTGCTAAATAAGCATTTTCGCCATTTAGGATCGTTGAAATCGTTCAAATAGAAGCACATTAATAAAACCAGCAACAAAATTTCGTCGTTTTATGCTGTTTTACGTTAAAACGCAGACAGCTCAAAACGTGCTGTTTTGCTTAAATAAGCATTTTCAAGCATTTTAGATCGTTGAAATCGTTTTAAATAGCTATTAATAAAAACGAATAATAAAAATCTGTCCTTTTATGCTGTTTTACGCGTTAAACGGAGATTGTGCTCAAACGTGCTGTTTTGCTAAAATAAGCATTTTCAAGCATTTTA
>NW_027047046.1:0-17871 GCF_025399875.1 Dalotia coriaria | reverse complement strand
GCAAAAAAACGACGAATTTTATATTACTTTTTTTATTAATTTTTCTTCTATTTGAACGATTTCAACGATCTAAAATGCTTGAAATGCTTATTTTAGCAAAAACCCTTTTTGATTTTAATCTCTTTTTTAACGCGTAAAACACTAAAAACGGAAATTTTTTTTTTTCGTTTTATTAATTTTGCGTCTATTTGAACGATTTCAACGACTAAAATTTTAAAAATATTATTTTGCAAAACAGCACGTTTTGATTTAATCTGCGTTTAAGGGTAAAACACATAAAACGACTTTTTATTATTCGTTTTTTTAAATATTGCTTCTATTTGCATTTCAACGATTAAAATGCTTAAAAATGCTTATTTTAGAAAAACACACTTTTTGATTTTAATCTGCTTTTTAACGGAAAAAAAACAAAAAAAGGGGAGAAAATTATTGTTTTTTTTAAAGCCTTTTTTGAAGGGATTTCAACGATCTAAAATGCTTGAAAATGATTATTTTAGCAAAACAGCACTTTTTGGTTTTTAATCTGCGTTTTAACGCGTAAACAGCAAAAAAACGACAATTTTTTTATTATTCTTTTTTATTAATTTGCTTCGAACGATTTCAACGTTTTAAAATGCTTGAAAATGCTTTTTTAGAAAAAACAGCACTTTTTGAGCTTTAATCTGCGTTTTAACGCGAAAACACATAAAACGCAAATTTTTATTTTTCGTTTTATTAATATTGGTCTATTTGAACGATTTCAACGATCAAAGGGCTTAAAAATGATTATTTTAGCAAAACAGCACTTTTTGGGGCTTTAATCTGCGTTTTAACGCGAAAAAACAGCATAAAACGACGAAATTTTTTTTATTCTTTTTTAAATTTCCATTTAAGTTTAAGATTATTGCAAAAGTTTATTTTAAAAACCCCGTTTTAGTTTTAATTTGTTTTAAAAAAAAAAAAAAAAGGGTTTTTTTTTTTTTTAAATTTTCTTTTTAAGTTTTAAATTAAAGGGAAAAAAATTTTTTAGCAAAACCCCGTTTTATTTTTAAACGTTTTTAACGTAAAAAAATAAAAAAATTTTTTATTACGTTTTTTTTAAAATTTTGGGTTTTTAACACAACGTTATTTAAAATGCTTTTTTAGCAAACAGCTTTTTAGGGTTTAATTCGTTTTTTAAAAAAAAAAGGAAATTTTTTTTTTTTTTAAAATTTTGCTTATTTAACACACGTTAAAAAAGTTTAAAAATGTTTTTTTGGGAAAAACAGCATTTTAAAGCAAATTTTTTTTTTTGCTTTTTTAAAAAAAATTTTTTTTTAAAATTTTTTAAAAGAACGTTTCCTTAAAAATGCAAAAAACCTTTTTTAAGCAAAACAGATTTTTATTTTTTAATTTTTTAAGGGTAAAACAAAAAAAAAATTTTATTTTGAAAAATTTTGGCTTTTAACGGTTTCCTAAAAGCTTAAAAAAATTTTTAAAAAAGTTTTTTAATCTCTTTTAAGGAAAAACCCTAAAAGAAATTTTTAACCCTTTTTTTTTTAAAAATTTTCCTTTTTTAACGTTTAACACAAAAAGCAAAAATTTATTTTTTAAAAGATCGTTTATTTAATCTGCTTTTAACGCGTAAAAGCATAAAAATGAATTTTTTAGCATTTAATAACTATTGCGTCTTTTAATGTTTCAACGATCTAAAACAACATAAAATGCTGAATTTTTAAATCGCGTTTTTGAGTTTAATTCTGCGTTTTAACCGTATCACATAAAATCAGAAATTTTTTAAAACGTTTTTATTAATATCTGCGTTTTTGAACGGTTTAACGATTAAAAACGATTTTAATGATTATTTTAGAAAAGCTTCTTTTGAACGTTTAATCTGAGTTTAACGCTTATAACAGCATAAAACACGAATTTTATTATTCGTTTTTAATTCTGCTTTATTTAACGGTTCAACGATCTAAAATGCTTAAAATGTTTATTTTAGCAAATAGCACGTTTTAGTTTAAAATGCTTAACGCGTAATCAGCATAAAACACAGAAATTTTTTTTTGAGTTTTAATTGAATTTCGCGTGAAACGACATTTCAACGATCAAAATCTTTAATAATGCTTATTTTATAATACAGCACTTTTGACGAGCGCTAAATGCTTAAAGATTAACAAAAACGACGAAATTTTTATTAATCTCTTTTATTAATATTGCGTTATAAAACGACAATTGATTAATTGTTTTTAAATATTGTCTATTGAACAGCACGTTTTGAAATTTGAAAATGCTTTTTTAAGCTAAAACAGCATAAGCTTAATTTTTATTATTCGTTAAATTACATAAACGTCTATTTGAACGATTTCAACGTTAAAATATGCTTCTTATTTTGAGAATTTCAGCACGTTTTGAATTTAAAATGCGTTTTTACGCAAAACAGCATATAAAGCGACGAATTTTATTATTCGTTTTTAATAGCTACTATTTGAACGATTTCAATTAATGTCTTAAAATGCTTATTTGAAGATTAACGATCGTTTGAGCTTAAATGATTTTTTAGCAAAACAGCATTTTAAACACGTTAAATTTTTAATAAATTAAACATTGATTTTTATTTGACGTTTTAACGATCTTATTTGAAAGATTTTAAGAAAAGAAACATTTAGTTTTAAAATCTGCGTTTTGAGCGTTAAATCTGCGTTAAACAACGAAATTTAATTATCGTTTAAATATTTTATTATTCTGACTGATTAAACGATCTAAATGCTTGAAAATTGCTATTTGCAAAAGCACGTTAGAGTTTTTAATCTGCGTTTAAAGCTGAAAACGCAACAAACGGTTTTAATTATCAGTTTTATTAATTCGTCTTTTATCGATTTCACGATCTTAAATGTTAAAGATTAAATGCTTGAAAACATTATTTTAGAGCTGCGTTTTACCGTAAAACAGCATAAACGACGAAATTTTTATTATTCGTTTTTTAATATTCGTTTTTTTAAACTATTTCAACGATTTAAATGCTTGAAAATAATATTATTTCAGCAAAACAGCACGTTTTGATCTTTAATCTGCGTTTTAACGCGTAAACAGCATAAAAGACGAAGAAATTTTTTATTATTTCTTCTTTTTGAACGATTCAACGATCTCAAATGCTTGAATATGATTATTTTAGCAAAACAGCACGTTTCGAGCTTAAATCGCGTTTTAACGTTAAACAGCATAAAACAACGAATTTTTATTATTCGTTTTTATTAATATTTCTTCTATTTGAACGATTTCAACGATCTAAAATGCTTGAAAATGCTTATTTTAGCAAAACAGCACGTTTTGAGTTTTAACTGCGTTTTAACGCGTAAAACAACAGCATAAAAACGACGAAATTTTTTATTCGTTTTTATTAATATTGCGTCTCCTTGAACGATTTCAACGATCAAAATGCTTGAAAAACGGATTGGTTTCAGCAAACAGCACGTTTTGAGCTTTAATCTGCGTTTTAACGCGTAAAACAGCATAAAAAACCACGAAATTTTTATTATTCGTTTTGTATTAATATTGCGTCTATTTGAACGATTTCAACGATCTTAAAAAATGCTTAAATATGATTATTTTAGCAAAACAGCACGTTTTGAGTTTTAATCTGCGTTTAACGCGTAAAACAGCATAAAAACGACGAAATTTTTATTATTCCGTTTTTATTATTACTGCGTCTATTTGAACGTGATTTCAACACCCAAAAATGCTTAAAAAATGATTATTTCCAGCGTTCGTACTTGAGCTTTAATCTGCGTTTTAACGTGCGTAAAACAGCATAAAAACGACGAATTTTTATTATTCGTTTTTTATTAATATTAAGCCGGCCGGTTCAGATTTCAACGATCTAAAATGCTTGAAAATGCTTATTTTGTGGCAAAACAGCACGTTTTGAGCTTTAATCTGCGTTTTAACGCGTAAAACAGCATAAAACGACGAAATTTTTATTATTCGTTTTTATTATTATTGCGTCTATTTGAACGACTTCAACGATCTAAAAATGCTTGAAAAATGATTATTTCCGGCAAAAACAGCAGTTTTGAGTTTTAATCTGCGTTTTAACGCGTAAACAGCATAAAAAAACGACGAATTTTTTATTATTCGTTTTTATTATACGCTTCTATTTGAACGATTTCAAACGATCTAAAAATGCTTGAAAATGTTTATTTTAGCAAAACAGCACGTTTTGCTTTTAATCTGCGTTTCAACGCAAACAGCATAAAAAACGACGAAATTTTTATTATTCGTTTTTATTATTATTGCGTTCATTTGAACGATTTCAACGATCTAAAGTGCTTGAAAATGATTATTTTAGCAAAATGCTACCGTTTTGAGCTTTAAATTCGTGCCTAACGCGTAAAACAGCATAAAACGACGACATTTTTATTATTCGTTTTTATTAATATTGCGTCTATTTCCGAACGATTTCAACGATCTAAAAATGCTTGAAAATGCTTATTTTAAAGCAAAACAGCACGTTTTGAGCTTTTAATCTGCGTTTAACGCGCAAAACAGCAGGCTAAAACGACGAAATTTTTATTATTCGTTTTTTATTAATATTGCGTCTATCAACGTAGATTTCAACGATCTAAAATGCTTCTGAAAATGATTATTTAAGCAAAACAACACGTTTTGTGCTTTACCCGCGTTTTAACGCGTAAACAGCATAAAAACGACGAATTTTTATTATTCGTTTTATTAATGTTTCTATTTGAACGATTTCAACGATCTAAAATGCTGAAATGCCGCTTCTAGCAAAAACAGCACGTTTTGAAAGCTTTAATCTGCGTTTTAACGCGTAAAACAGCATGTAAAACGCGACGAAATTTTTATTATCGCTTTTATTATCATTGCGTCTATTTGAACGATTTCAACGATCTAAAAATGCTTGAAAATACTATTTTAGCAAAACAGCACATTTTGAGCTTTAATCTGCTTTAACGCGTAAAACAGCATAAAAGAACGAATTTTTATTATTCGTTTTTATTAATATTTCTTCTATTTGAACGATTTCAACGATCTAAAATGCTTGAAAATGCTTATTTTGTGCGTAAAATAAGTTACCGCTGGTGAGCTTTAATCTGCGTTTTAACGCGCAAAACAGCATAAAAAAAACGACGAAATTTTATTATTCGTTTTGGCCATTGCGTCTATTTGAAACGATTTCAACGATCTAAAAATGCTTGAAAATGATTATTTTGCAGCGTCGCAGCGCAATGGAGCTTTAATCTGCGTTTTAACGCGTAAAAACAGCATAAAAACGACGAATTTTATTATTCGTTTCATTAATATTGCGTCTATTTCCTGAAACGGATTTCAACGATCTAAAATGCTTGAAAAATGCTTATATTTTAAAGCAAAAACAGCACGTTTTGAGCTTTAATCTGCGTTTTAACGCGTAAAACAGCATAAAAACGACGAAATTTGCCGCCTCGTTTTTATTAATATTGCGTTCATTTTGAACGAGGATTTCCGCAACGATCTAAAATGCTTGAAAAATGATTATTTTAGCAAAACAGCACGTTTTGAGCTTTAATCTGCGTTTAACGCGCATACTGCGTTATTAAAAAAAAACGACGAATTTTATTATTCGTTTTTATTATTGCTCTCTATTTGAACGATTTCAACGATCTAAAATGCTTAAAAAATGCTTATCAGCAAAAACAGCACGTTTTTGAGCTTTAATCTGCGTTTTAACGCGTAAAACAGCATAAAAAACGACGAAATTTTATTATTCGCCTTTTTATTAATATTGCGTCTATTTGGAAACGATTTCCAACGATCTAAAATGCTTGAAAATGATTATCGCAGCAAAACAGCACGTTTTGAGTTTTAATCTGCGTTTTAACGCGTTAAACAGCATAAAACGACGAATTTTTTTATTACTCGTTTTTATTAATATTTCTTCTATTTGAACGATTTCAACGATCTAAAATGCTTGAAAATGCTTATTTTAGCAAACAGCACGTTTTGAGCTTTAATCTGCGTTTACCGCGTAAAACAAAAGCATAAAAAAACGACGAATTTTTATTATTCGTTTTTATTAATATTGCGTCTATTTGAACGTGATTTCAACGTGATCTAAAATGCTTGAATATGATTATTATTTTAGCAAAACAGCACGTTTTGAGTTTAATCTGCGTTTTAACACGTAAAACAGCATAAAACAACGAATTTTAGTATTCGTTTTTATTAATATTGCTCTCATTTGAACGATTTCAACGATCTAAAATGCTTGAAAATGCTTATTTTAGCAAAACAGCACGTTTTGAGCTTTAATCTGCGTTTTAACGCGTAAAAAGCATAAAAACGACGAAATTTTTATTATTCGTTTTTATTATTATTGCGTCTATTTTGAACGACTTCAACGATGTAAATGCTTGAAAATGATTATTTTAGCAAAACAGCACGTTTTGAGCTTTAATCTGCGTTTTAACGCGTAAAACAGCATAAAACGACGAATCTTTTTATTATTCGTTTTTATTAATATTACTCTATTTGAACGATTTCAACGATCTAAAATGCTTGAAAATGATTATTTTAGCAAAACAGCAATGTTTTAATCTGCGTTTTAACGCGTAAAACAGCATAAAACGACGAATTTTTTTTATTATTCGTTTTAATAATATTGCTTCTATTTGAACGATTTCAACGATCTAAAAATGCTTGAAAATGCTTATTTTGAAAAAACAGCACGTTTTGAGCTTTAATCTGCGTTTTAACGCGTAAAACAGCATAAAAAACGACGAATTTTTATTATTCGTTTTTATTAATATTGCGTCTATTTGAACGATTTCATCGATCTAAAGTGCTTGAAAATGATTATTTTAAAGCAAAACAGCACGTTTTGAGCTTTAATCTGCGTTTTAACGCGTAAACAGCATAAAAACCACGAAATTTTTATTATTGGTTTTTATTAATATTTCGTCTATTTGAACGATTTCAACGATCTAAAATGCTTGAATACATGATTATTTTGTTGAAAACAGCACGTTTTGAGCTTTAATCTGCGTTTTAACTACAAAATGTTATTAATAAAAACGACGAATTTTTGGCTACATTCCTTTTTATTAATATTGCTTCTATTTGAACGATTTCAACGATCTAAAATGCTTGAAAATGCTTATTTTGTGCTAAAACAGCACGTTTTGAGCTTTTAATCTGCGTTTTAACGCGTGAAACAGCATAAAACGCGACGAAATTTTTATTATTCGTTTTTATTATTATTGCGTCTATTTGAAACCGATTTCAACGATCAAAAGTGCTTGAAAATGATTATTTTAGCAAAACAGCACGTTTTGAGCTTTAATCTGCGTTTTAACGCGTAAAACAGCATAAAAACGACGACATTTTATTATTGTTTTTATTAATATTGCGTCTATTTTGTCCTGATTTCAACGATCTAAAATGCTTGAAAATGCTTATTTTAGCAAAACAGCACGTTTTGAGCTTTAATCTGCGTTTTAACGCGTAAAACAGCATAAAAACGACGAAATTTTTATTATTCGTTTTTATTAATATTGCGTCTATTTGAACGATTTCAACGATCTAAAATGCTTGAAAATGATTATTTTAGCAAAACTGCACGTTTTGAGCTTTAATCTGCGTTTTAACGCGTAAAACAGCATAAAACGACGAATTTTTTATTATTCGTTTTTATTAATATTGCGTCTATTTGAACGATTTCAACGATCTAAAATGCTTGAAAATGCATATTTTAGCAAAACAGCACGTTTTGAGCTTTAATCTGCGTTTTAACGCGTAAAACAGCATAAAACGACGAAATTTTTATTATTCGTTTTTATTAATATTTGCGTCTATTTGAACGATTTCAACGTCTAAAATGCTTGAAAATGATTATTTTAGCAAAACAGCACATTTTGAGCTTTAATCTGCGTTTTAACGCGTAAACAGCATAAAAAGAACGAATTTTTATTATTCGTTTTTATTAATATTTCTTCTATTTGAACGATTTCAACGATCTAAAATGCTTGAAAATGCTTATTTTAGCTAAAACAGCACGTTTTGAGCTTTTAATCTGCGTTTAACGCGTAAAACAGCATAAAAACGACAATTTTTATTATTCGTTTTATTAATATTGCGTCTATTTGAACGATTTCAACGATCTAAAATGCTTGAAAATGATTATTTTAGCAAAACAGCACGTTTTGAGTTTTTAATCTGCGTTTAACGCGTAAAACAGCAAAAAAATGACAATTTTTATTATTCGTTTTTATTAATATTGCGTCTATTTGAACGATTTCAACGATCTAAATGCTTGAAAATGCTTATTTTAGCAAAACAGCACGTTTTGAGCTTTAATCTGCGTTTTAACGCGTAAAACAGCATAAAACGACGAAATTTTTTATTATTCGTTTTTATTAATATTGCGTCTATTTGAACGATTTCAACGATCTAAAATGCTTGAAAATGATTATTTTAGCAAAACAGCACGTTTTGAGCTTTAATCTGCGTTTTAACGCGTAAAACAGCATAAAAGACGAATTTTTATTATTCGTTTTATTAATATTGCTTCTATTTGAACGATTTAAAGCGATCTAAAATGTTAGAAAATGCTGTTTTAGCAAAACAGCCATTTTGAGCTTTAATCTGCGTTTTAACGCGTAAACAAGCATAAAAACGACGATTTAATTCGTTTTTATATTATTGCGTCTATTTGAACGACTTCAACGATGTAAAATGCTTGAAAATGTTATTTAGCAAAAACGACGTTTGAGCTTTAATCTGCGTTTTAACGCGTAAACAGCATAAAACGACGATTTTTATTATTCTTTTTTTAATATATTACTTTATTTGAAGATTTCAACGATCTAAAATGCTTGAAAATGATTATTTTAAGCAAAACAGCACGTTTTGACTTTAATCTGCGTTTAACGCGTAATAAAAGCATAAAACGACAGAATTTTTTATTATTCGTTTTTTAATAATATTAGCTTCTATTTGAACGATTTCACGATCTAAATGCTGAAAATGCTTATTTAAAGCAAAACGCCGTTTTGAGCTTTAATCTGCGTTTTAACGCGTAAAACAGCAAAAAAGACGAATTTTTATTATTCGTTTTTATTAATATTGCTTCATTTGAACGATTTCAACGATCTAAAATGCTAAAAATTTTTTGCAAAACAGCACGTTTTGAGTTTTAAATCTGCGTTTTAACGCGTAAAACAGCATAAAAACGACGAAATTTTTTATTATTCGTTTTTATTAATTGCGTCATTTGAACGAGTTCAACGATCAAAATGCTTGAAATATTATTTTAGCAAAACAGCACGTTTTGATTTTAATCTGCGTTTTAACGCTTAAAAAACAAAACGACGATTTTATTATTCGTTTTTATTAATATTGCTTATTTGAACGATTTCAACGATCTAAAATGCTTGAATATGATTATTTTAGCAAAACAGCACGTTTGAGCTTTAATCTGCGTTTTAACGCGTAAAACAGCATAAAACGAATTTTTATTATTCGTTTTTATTAATATTCTCTATTTGAACGATTTTAACATCTAAACTGACGCGAAAAAACAAAAAACCACGTTTTTTTTATTATTCGTTTTTATTAATATTGCGCATTTGAACGTTTTCCCAACGATCAAAAATGTTTGAAAATGATTTTTTTAAAAGCAAACGCACGTTTTGAGCTTTAATCTGCTTTTTAACGCTAAAAAAACAAAAAACCCACAAAATTTTATTTTTCGTTTTTATTAATATTGCTTCTATTTGAACGATTTAACGATTTTAAAAATGCTTGAAAATGTTATTTTGAAAACAGCCTTTTGGGTTTTAATCTCCTTTTTAACGCAAAAAAACAGCATAAAACGACAAATTTTTATTTTTCGTTTTTTTTTAAATTATTGCCCTATTTGCAATTTCAACGATCAAAATGCTTAAAAAATGCATTTTAGCAAAAAAAAGAAGTTTTGAGTTTTAATCTGCGTTTTAAGGGCGAAAAAAAAGCAAAAAAAACGGGGGGTTTTTTTATTATTCGTTTTAAAAATTATTGCGTCTATTTGAACGATTTCAACGATCAAAAAATCCCCCAAAAATTTATTATTTTAGCAAAACAGCACTTTTTTGAGTTTTTAATCTGCGTTTTAACGGCGTAAAAAAACAAAAAAACGACAAAATTTTTTATTATTCGTTTTTTTAATATTGCGTCTTTTTGGAAGGGATTTCAACGTCTAAAATGTTTAAAAATTTATTTTTTTAAGCAAAACAGCACGTTTTGAGCTTTTAATCTGCGTTTAAGGCGTAAAACAAAAAACGAGGGGAATTTTTTTTATTATTCTTTTTTTATTAATATTTCTTTTTGGGGAACGTTTCAACGTTTAAAATGCTTGAAAATGTTTTTTTAAAGCAAAACCAGGGAGCTTTAAACTGCGTTTTAACGCGTAAAAAAAACAAAAAAAACGAGGGAAATTTTTATTTTTCGTTTTATTAAATTTTCTTCTATTTGAACGATTTCAACGATCTAAAATGCTTAAAAATGTTTTTTAGCAAAACCCCTTTTTGAGTTTTTAATCTGCGAAACGCGTAAAAAAAACATAAAAACAAAAATTTTATTATTCTTTTTTTTATTAATTTTTCTTCTTTTTGGGAACGATTTCAAGGGTTTTCAAAAATGCTTAAAAATGTTATTTTAGAAAAAACAGCACTTTTGAGTTTTTAACCCGCTTTTTAAAGGAAAAAACAGCATAAAAAACAAAAATTTTTATTATTCGTTTTTATTAACCCTTCTTTTGGGAACGATTTCAACGATCTAAAATGTTTAAAAAATGTTATTTTAGAAAAACCCGAAAGTTTTGAGTTTTTAATCTCCGTTTTAACGCGTAAAAAAAACAAAAAACGACAAAAATTTTTATTATTCGTTTTTATTAATATTGCGTCTATTTGAACGTTTTTCAACGATCTAAAATGCTTGAAAAGGGTTATTTTAGAAAAACACCCCTTTTGAGCTTTAACCCTGCGTTTTAACGCGTAAAAAAAGCAAAAAAAACGACAAATTTTTTTATTATTCGTTTTATTAATTTGCTTCTATTTAACGACCCCCAAAAGCGACTTAAAAATGCAAAAATGCTTATTTTAGCAAAAAAAGAATGGAGCTTTAATCTGCGTTTTAACGCGAAAAAACAGAAAAAAAGACAAAAATTTTATTATTCTTTTTTTATTAATATTGCTTCTATTTGAAGGGATTTCAACGATCTAAAATGCTTAAAAATGTTATTTTTGCAAAAAAAAGCACGTTTTAAAAGGCTTTAATCTGCGTTTTAACGCTTTAAAAAAACAAAAAAAAGGGCAAAATTTTTTTATTATTCGTTTTTATTAATTTGGGGCTTTTAAAAAATTTCCCAACGATCAAAAAATCCCGGAAAATGTTTTTTTAAAAGCAAAAAAAGCTTTTTTGAGTTTTAATCTGCTTTTTAAAGGCAAAAAAAAGCAAAAAAAGGGACGTTTTTTTATTATCTTTTTTTTTTTTCTTCTATTTGCCATTTCAACGATCAAAAATGTTTGAATATGTTTTTTTAAAAGAAAAAACAGCACTTTTTGAGTTTTTAATCTGCTTTTTTAAGCTTTTAAAAGCATAAAACAACGTTTTTTTTATTTTGTTTTAATTAATATTTTCTATTTGAACGTTTAACGATCTAAAATGTTTGAAAATGTTTTTTTTAAAAAAAACAGCCTTTTTTGAGTTTAACCCTGCGTTTTAACGCTAAAACAGCAAAAAAACAACAAATTTTTTATTATTCTTTTATTAATATTTTTCTTTTTGGGAACGTTTTTAACGATCAAAAAATGCTTGAAAATGCTTATTTTAGCAAAACAGCACGTTTTGAGTTTTAATCTGCTTTTTAACGCGTAAAACCCAGCATAAAACGACGAAAATTTTATTTTTCCCTTTTTTTTTTAATTTGCGTCTTTTTGAACGATTTCAACGACCCAAAAATGCTTAAAAAGCTTATTTTAGAAAAAACGGCACGTTTTGGGGTTTAATCTGCTTTTTTAACGGGGAAAACAGCAAAAAAACGACAAAATTTTTTATTTTTCCCTTTTTTTTTAATATTGCGTCTTTTTGAAGGGTTTCAACGATCAAAAAATGCTAAAAAATTTATTATTTTAGCAAAACAGCACGTTTTGAGCTTTTTTGCGTTTTAACGCGTAAAACAGCAAAAAAAAACGACAAAATTTTTTATTATTCTTTTTTTATTAAAAATTGCGTCTATTTGAAGGGTTTAAACGATTTTAAAATGCTTGAAAATGTTTTTAAAGCAAAACAGCACGTTTTGTTTTTTAAAAATCTGCTTTTTTAACGGGGTAAAACAGCATAAAAGGACAAATTTTTTTATTATTCGTTTTTTTTTTAATATTTTCCTATTTGAAATTTTCAACGATTAAAATGCTTGAAAATGCTTTTTTTTAGAAAAAACACCCGTTTTTGAGTTTTTAACCTGCTTTTTAACGCGTAAAACAGAAAAAACGAAAAATTTTTTTATTATTCGTTTTTATTAAATATTGCGTCTATTTGAACGATTTCAACGTTTCTTAAAATGCTTAAAAATGATTTTTTTAGAAAAACCCCACATTTGGGGCTTTTAAATCTGCTTTTTAAACCCGAAACAGCAAAAAAAACAACGAATTTTTTTTTCTTTTTTAAATTAATATTTTCTATTTGAACGATTTCAACGATCTAAAATGTTTTTGAAAATGTTTATTTTAGCAAAACAGTTTTTTTTTTGGTTTTAATCTGCGTTTTAACGGGGTAAAAAAAATTTTTAAAAAAAACGAAAAAATTTTTTATTATTCTTTTTTTATTAATATTGCGTCTTTTTTTGGAACGGTTTCAACGATCTAAAATGCTTGAATATGATTATTTTAGCAAAACAGCACGTTTTGAGCTTTTAATCTGCGTTTTAACGCGTAAAACAGCATAAAAACGACGAATTTTTATTATTCGTTTTTTTATTAATATTTCTTCTATTTGAACAATTTCAACGATCTAAAATGCTTGAAAATCTTATTTTAGCATGAAAACAGCACGTTTTGAAGGCGATAACGTTTAACGCATAAAACAACATAAAACGACGAAATTTTATTATTCAGTTTTTATAATATTGCGTCTATTTGAACGATTTCAACGATCTAAAATGCTTGAAAATGATTATTTTAGCAAAACAGCACGTTTGAGCTTTAATCTAGATTTTAACGCGATAAAACAACATAAAACGACGAATTTTTTATTATTGGTTTTTATTAATATTGTGTCTATTTGAACGATTTCAACGATCTAAAATGCTTGAAAATGCTATTTTAGCAAAACAGCACGTTTGAGCTTTTAATCTGCCTTTTAACGCGTAAAACAGCATAAAACGACGAAATTTTTATTATTCGTTTTTATTAATATTGCGTCTATTTGAACAAATTTCAACGATCTAAAATGCTTAGAAAATGATTATTTTAGCAAAACAGCACGTTTTGAGCTTTAATCTGCGTTTTAACGCGTAAAACGGCATAAAACGACGAATTTTTATTATTCGTTTTATTGGTAATATTGCTTCTATTTGAACGATTTCAACGATCTAAAATGCTTGAAAATGCTTATTTTAGCAAAACAGCACGTTTGAGCTTTAATCTGCGTTTTAACGCGTAAAACAGCATAAAAAACGTGACAGAATTTTGTTATTCGTTTTTATTAATGTACGTCTATTGAACGGTTCAACGATCTAAAATGCTTGAAAATGATTATTTTAGCAAAAGAAACAGCGCGTTTGAGCTTTAATCTGCCTTTAACGCGTAAACAGCATAAAAACGACGAATTTTTTATTACATTCGTTTTTATTAATATTGCTTCTATTTGAACGATTTCAACGATCTAAATTAGCGAAAATGCTTATTTTAGCAAAACAGCGTTTTGAGCTTTAATCTGCGTTTTAACGCGTAAAACATAAAAACGACAGAAATTTTTTATTATTCGTTTTATTAATATTACGTCTATTTGAACGATTTCAACGATCTAAAATGCTTGAAAATTATTATTTTAGCAAAACAGCACGTTTTGAGCTTTAATCTGCGTTTTAACGCGTAAAACGCTTATAAAAACGACGGTACTGCTATTATTCGTTTTTATTAATGTGCTTATTTGAACGATTTCAGCGATCTAAAATGCTTGAAAATGCTTATTTTAGCAAAACAGCACGTTTTGAGCTTTAATCTGCGTTTAGCGCGTAAAACAGCATAGAAACGACGGAAATTTTTTATTATTCGTTTTTATTGTATTGCGTCTATTTGAACGATTTCAACGATCTAAATGCTTAAAATGATTATTTTAGCAAAACAGCACGTTTTGAGCTTTTAATCTGCGTTTAACGCGTAAAACAGCATAAAAACGTAAAGATTTTTATTATTCGTTTTTTTATTAATATTACTTCTATTTGAACGATTTCCAACGATCTAAAATGCTTAAAATACTTATTTTAGCAAAACAGCACGTTTTGAGCTTTAATCTGCGTTTTAACGCGTAAAACAACATAAAAACGACGAATTTTTTTATTATTCGTTTTTTATTAATATTTCATCTATTTGAACGATTTCAGCTTGATCTAAAATGCTTGAAAATGCTTATTTTAGCAAAACAGCACGTTTTGAAGGCTTTAATCTGCGTTTTAACGCGTAAAACAGCATAAAACGACGAAATTTTTATTATTCGTTTTTTATTAACATTGCGTCTATTTGAATTTCAACGATCTAAAATGCTTGAAAATGATTATTTTAGCAAACAGCACGTTTTGAGCTTTAATCTGCGTTTTAACGCGTAAAACAGCATAAAACGACAGAAATTTTTTATTATTCGTTTTTATTAATATTGCGTCTATTTGAACGATATCAACGATCACAAAATGCTTAAAATAGTTATTTTAGCAAAACAGCACGTTTTGAGCTTTAATCTGCGTTTAACGTAAAACAGCATAAAAACGACAGATTTTTATTATTCCGTTTTATTAATATTTAGCTGCGAACGATTTCAACATTTGATCTAAAAATGCTTAAAAATACTTATTTTAGCAAAACAGCACGTTTGAGCTTTAATCTGCGTTTTTAACGCGTAAAACAACATAAAAACGACGAATTTTTATTATTCGTTTTATTAATATTTCATCTATTTGAACGATTTCAACGATCTAAAATGTAGAAAATGTATTTAGCAAAACAGCACGTTTGAGGCTTTAATCTGCGTTTAGCGCGTAAAACAGCATAAAAACGGCAAAATTTTTTATTATTCGTTTTATTAACATTGCGCGTCTATTTGAACGATTTCAACGTCCAAGTAGCAGAAAATGATTATTTTAGCAGCATAAAACAGCACGTTTTGAGCTTTGTAATCTGCGTTTTAACGCGTAAAACAGCATAAAAACGACGAATTTTTATTATTCGTTTTTTATTAATATTTACTTCTATTTGAACGATTTCCAGCGGTCTGAAATGCTTGAAAATACTTATTTTAGCAAAACAGCACGTTTTTGAGCTTTAATCTGGAGTTTTAACGCGTAAAGGCAGCATAAAACGACGAAATTTTATTATTCGTTTTATTAATATTGCGTCTATTTGAACGATTTTAACGATAAATGGCAGAAAATGATTTTTTTAGCAAAACAGCACGTTTGAGTTTTAATCCGGGTTTTTTAACGCGAAAAACAGCATAAAAACGACAAAATTTTTTTATTATTCTTTTTTATTAATATTGCGCTTTTGAAGGGTTTAAACGACCCAAAAATGCTTGAAAATGATTTTTTTAGAAAAACAGCACGTTTTGAGCTTTAATCTGGTTTTAACGCAAAACAAAAAAAAACGACGAAATTTTATTATTCGTTTTTTTTAAATTCGCATTTGAACGATTTCAACGATCAAAATTTTAAAAAAAGAATTTTAAAAAACAGCACTTTTTGAGTTTAATCTGCGTTTTAACGCGTAAAACACATAAAACGACGAATTTTTATTATTCGTTTTTTATTAATATTCTTCTATTTGAACGATTTAAACGATCTAAAATGCTTAAAAATGTTATTTTAGCAAAACAGCAGTTTTGATTTTTAATCTGCTTTTTTAACGCGTAAAAAAACATAAAACGACAAAAATTTTTATTATTCGTTTTTATTAATAGGGGTCTATTTGAACTTCAACGATCTAAAATGCTTGAAAATGTTATTTTAAAAACAACGTTTGAGCTTTAATCTGCTTTTTAAGGGGAAAACACAAAAAAACGACGAAATTTTTTTTTTCGTTTTATTAATATTGCCCTATTTAACGATTTAAAATCTAAAATGCTTGAAAATACTTATTTTTTAGCAAAACAGCATAAAACGACAATTTTTTTTTCGTTTTTATTATATTCTTCTATTTGAACTTTTCCCCGATCCAAAAATTTTTTTTTAAAAAAAATTTTATTTTAATTTTTTAAGCAAAAACACAAAAAAACGACGAATTTTTTAATTTTTTTTTATTAATATTCTTCATTTGAACGATTTCAACGATCAAAAATGCTTGAAAATCTTTTTTTAAAAACAGCACGTTTTGAGTTTAATCTGCGTTTTAACGCGTAAAACAGCATAAAAACGACAAAAATTTTTATTATTCGTTTTTATTAATATTGCTCTATTTGAACGATTTCAACGATCTAAAATGCGAAAATGATTATTTTAGCAAAACAGCACGTTTTGAGGTTTTTAATGGGTTTTTAACGCGTAAAACACGCTAAAACGACAGAATTTTTATTATTCTTTTTTTATTAATTTGCGCATTTGAACGATTTCAAATCTTAAAATGCTTTTTAAAAATTTTTTATTTTAACGCAAAACACAAAGTTTTATTTTTTTTTTTATTTCTATTTGAACGTTTAAATTAAAGCGAAATAAAAACAGCTTTAACTTAAAGAAAACGACGAATTTTTATATTCGTTTTTTTAATTTGCGTCATTTGAACGTTTTTCCGTCAAAATGTTGAAAATGAATTTTAGCAAAACAGCATTTGAGCTTTATCTGCGTTTTAGCGAAAAACACATAAAACGCAATTTTTTATTATTGTTTTTATTAATTTGCTTCTATTTGAACGATTTCAACGACAAAGCTTAAAAGCTTTTTAGAAACAGCACGTTTTGAGTTAATTTTGCGTTTTAACGCGTAAAACAGCAAAAAAACGACAATTTTTTATTCGTTTTATTAATAGCGTCTATTTGAACGTCTAACGATCTAAAATGCTGAAAATGACTTATTTTAGCAAAACAGCCGTTTTGAGCTTTAATCTGCGTTTTAACGCGTAAAACCATAAAAGCAATTTTATATTCGTTTTATTAATATTGCGCAGAAACAACGATTAAAATGCTTGAAAATCTTTTTTTAAACAAACCCCAAAAAACAAATTTTTTATTCTTTTTTTAAAAAACCAAAAACGAAAAATTAAAATGCAAAATGCTTTTTAAAAAACACCGTTTTTTTAATTCTTTTTGGGAAAAAAAAAAACGAAAAATTTTTTTATTTTTTTTTTTGAACGTTTAAAAAATTTTTGAAAATGTTTTTTGCAAAAAGCATTTTGGTTTTTGGTTTTAAAAAAAAAAAGCAAAAAACAACGAAATTTTTATTATTCTTTTTTTTTTATTTCCATTTAACGATTTAAATCAAAATGTTAAAAATTTTTTTAGCAAAACACTTTTGGTTTAATCGCTTTTAACGCGTAAAACAAAAAACACAAATTTTTTTATTTTTTTTTTTTTTTTTTGGGCCCATTTAAATTTAAATAAAAAAATTTGAAAAGATTATTTTAAAAATCCCGTTTTATTTTAACCCCCAAAAAAACCCTAAAACGTTTTTAAAAG
>NW_027047045.1:0-17889 GCF_025399875.1 Dalotia coriaria | reverse complement strand
GTTTTGCTTTAAAATAAACATTTTCAAGCGAAGCATTTTAGATCGTTAAATCGTTCAAACCGGAGCGCAATATTAATGCAAACAGATAATAAAATTTTACGTCGTTTTTGCGCTGCTGTTGTAAAACGCAAATTAAAGCTCAAAACGTGCTGTTTTGCTGGAAATAAGCATTTTCAAACATTTTAGATCGTTGGAAATCGGTCAAATAGAAGCAATATTAATAAAAACGAATAATAAAATTCGTCGTTTTTACATGCTGTTTTTACGCGTTAAAACGCACATTAAAGCTCAAAAACGTGCTGTTTTGCTAAAATAAGCATTTTTTCCAGCATTTTAGATCGTTGAAATCGTTCCAAATAGAAGCAATATTAACAAAAAGCGAAATGGCAAAAAGAGATTAAACCGTTGTTTTACCTTAACACCTGTTTACGCGGGTAAAACGCAGTTAAAACTCAAAACGTGCTGTTTTTGCTAAAATAATCATTTTCAAGCATTTTAGATCGTTGCCGGAAATCGTCGTTCAAATAGACATAATATTAATAAAAAACGAATAATAAAAATTTCGTCGTTTTTGGCAGCCTTAACACGCGTTAAAACGCAGATGAAACTCAAAAACATTGCTGTTTTTGCTAAAATAAGCATTTTCAAGCATTTTAGATCGTTGAAATCGTTCAAATGAAGCAAACCATTAATAAAAACGAATAGCGTAAAAAATTCGTCGTTTTTATGCTGTTTTACGCGTTAAAACGCAGATTAAAGCTGCAGAAACGTGCTGTTTTGCTGGAAATAAGCATTTTCAAGCATTTTTAGATCGTTTGAAATCGTTTCAAAATAATGGGCGACATAGTAAAAATAAGATTGGTTTAAGTATAAAATTTTTTGGTTTATTTCATTTTACGCGTTAAAACGCAGAATAAAGCTCAAAACGTGCTGTTTTGCTAAAATAAGCATTTTCAAGCATTTTGAATCGTTGAAATCGTTCAAATAGACGCAATAAGAAACGAATAATATTAAAAATTTCGTCGTTTTATGCCTTTGTTTTACGCGTTAAACGCAGATTAAAGCTCAAACGATGCTGTTTTGCTAAAATAAGCATTTTCAGAAGCATTTTTTAGATCGTTGAAATCGTTCAAACTATTAGGCATAATCAATGTAAAAGCAGATGGCAAAATTTCGTCGTTTTTTGTACTGCACACGCGTTAAAACGCAGATTAAAACTCAAAACGTGCTGTTTTGCTAAATAAGCATTTTCAAGCATTTTAGATCGTTGAAAAATCGTTTAAATAGAAGCAATATTAATAAAAACGAATAATAAAAAATTCGTCCATTTTATGCTGTTTTACGCGTTAAAGCGACGCAGAGATTAAAGTTCAAAACGCTGTTTTGCTAAGAATAAGCTTTTCAAACATTTTAGATCGTTGAAATCGTTCAAATAAGTAATATTAATAAAAACGAATAATAAATTTCGTCGTTTTATGTGCTGTTTTGCCGTTAAACGCAGATTAAAACTCAAAACGATGCTGTTTTGCGTTTCAAAATAAGCATTTTCAAGCATTTTAGATCGTTGAAATCGTTTTAAATAGATGCAATATTAATAAAACCGAATAATAAAAAATTCGTCATTTTTATGCTGCACGCGTTATTGCAGATTAAAACTCAAAACGTGCTGTTTTGCTAAAATAAACATTTTCAAACATTTTTAGATCGTTAAAATCATCCAAATAGACATAATATTAATAAAAACGAATAATAATAAAATTTGCGTCGTTTTATGCTGTTTTACGCGTTAAAACGCAGATTAAAAGCTCAAAACGTGCTGTTTTACAAAATAAGCATTTCAAGCATTTTAGATCACGTTGAAATCGTTCAAATAAACTGGACATTAAGCGGTAAAAATTCGTCGTTTTTATGCGCACGCGTTAAAAGCAGATTAAAGCTCAAAACGTGCTGTTTTTGCTAAAATTAGCATTTTCAAGCGGCTTTACATCGTTGAAATCTCGTTAAAATAAACAATATTAATAAAAAACAGATGTAAAATTCGTCATTTTATGCTGTTTTTACGCGTTAAACGCAGATTAAAACTCAAAACGTGCTGTTTTGCGCAAATGGCATTTTCAAGCATTTTGGAGTCGGGTCGATTTGAAATCGCGTTCAAATAGACAATATTAATAAAAACGAATAATAAAAATTTCGTCGTTTTTTATGCTGTTTGCACGCGTTAAAAACGCGGATTAAAGCTCAAAACGTGCTGTTTTGCTAAATTAAATTTTCGAAGCATTTTAGATCGTTGACATCGTTGCATTAGACGCAATATTAATAAAACAGATAATAAAAATTTCGTCGTTTTATGCTGTTGGTATACTGCGTTAAGAAACGCAAATTAAAAGCAAAACGTGCTGTTTTTTTGCTAAAATAATGCGCTTTTCAAAGCATTTTTAGATCGTTGAAAATCGGTCAAATAGAAGCAATATTAATAAAAACGAATAATATTCGTCGTTTTTATGCTGTTTACGCGTTAAAACGCACATTAAAACTCAAAACTTGCTGTTTGCTAAAATAAGCATTTTCAAGCATTTTTAGATCGTTGTCGTTCAAAATACGAAGCAATATTAATAAAAACGAATAAAAAATTCGTCACGTTTTGCTGTTTTTACGCGTTAAAACGCAGATTAAAGCTCAAAACGTGCTGTTTTTTGCTAAAATATTTCAAGCATTTTAGATCGTTGAAATCGTTCAAATAGACGCAATATTGTAAAAACGAATAATAAAAATTTCGTCGTTTTTGTGCTGTTTTTACGCGTTAAAACGCGGATGGCTCAAAACGTGCTGTTTTGCTAAAAATAAGCGTTTCAAGCATTTAGATCGTTCCCGAAATCAGTTTCAAATAGAAGCAATAATAAAAACGAAGATAATAAAAAATTCGTCGTTTTTTGTATGCTGTTTTACGCGTTAAAACGCAGATTAAAACTCAAAACGTGCTGTTTTTGCTGAAATAAGCATTTTCAAACGCGCAATTTTAGATCACGTTGCGAAATCGTTCCAAATAGACGCAATAAAACAAAAACGAATAATATTTCGTCGTTTTTATGCTGACACGTTAAAACGCAGAATAAAGCTCAAAACGCGTTAACTGTTTTCAAAAGAATAAGCATTTTCAAGCATTTTAAGATCGTTGAAATCACGTTTCAATAGACGCAATAACAATAGAAACGAATAATAAAATTTCGTCGTTTTATGCTGTTTTACGCGTAAAACGCAGATTAAAGCTCAAACGTGCTGTTTTGCTAAAATGAGCATTTTCCAGCGGCATTTAGATCGTTGAAATCGTTCAAATAGAGCAATATTGGCGCAAAAACGAATAATAAAAATTTCGTCGTTTTTTATGCTGCCGACAGCGTTAAAACGCAGATTAAAGCTCAAAACGTGCTGTTTTGCTAAATTAAGCATTTCAAGCGATGCAGATCGTTGAAATCGTTT
This sequence comes from Dalotia coriaria, assembly GCF_025399875.1. Lineage (NCBI taxonomy): Eukaryota > Metazoa > Arthropoda > Insecta > Coleoptera > Staphylinidae > Dalotia > Dalotia coriaria. The sequence goes on along the minus strand of NW_027047045.1, from coordinate 14,412 downwards.
AAATAGAAGCAATATTAATAAAAAACGAATAATAAAAAAATTCGTCATTTTTACATACTGTTTTACGCGCGTTAAAACGCAGATTAAAGCTCAAAACGTGCTGTTTTGCACAAAGCGCATTTTTCAAGCATTTTGGATGCGTTGGAAATCGTTCAAATAGAAGCAATATTAATAAAAACGAATAATAAAAAAATCGTCGCTTTTATGCTGTTTTACGCATTAAAACGCAGATTAAACCCTCAAAACGGCTGTTTTGCTAAAATAAGCATTTTCAAGCATTTTAGATCGTTGAAATCGTTCAAATAGACGCAATATTAATAAAAACGAATAAAAAATTTCGTCGTTTTGTTGTTTTACGCGTTAAAACGCAGATTAAAGCTCAAAACGTGCTGTTTTGCTAAATAAGCATTTTCAAGCATTTTAGATCGTTGAAATCGTTCAAATATAATCAATATTAATAAAAAACGAATAATATAAAATTCGTCGTTTTATGCTGTTTTACGAGTTAAAACGAAATTAAAACTCAAAACGTGCTGTTTTGTTAAAATAAGCATTTTCAAGCATTTTGGGATCGTTGAAATCGTTCAAATAGAAGCAATATTAATAAAAACGAAATAAAATTCGTCGTTTTATGCTGTTTTACGCGTTAAAACGCAGATTAAAAACTCAAAACGTGCTGTTTTGCTAAAATAAGCATTTTCAAGCATTTTAGATCGATGAAATCGTTCAAATAGAAGCAATATTAATAAAACAAATAATAAAAAATTCGTCGTTTTATGCTGTTTTACGCGTTAAAACGCAGATTAAAAGCTCAAAACGTGCTGTTATGCTAAAATAAGCATTTTCAAGCATTTTGATCGTTGAAATCGTTCAAATAGAAGCAATATTAATAAAAACAAATAATAAAAATCGTCGTTTTTTTGCTGTTTTACGCGTTAAAACGCAGAAAAAAGCTAATACGGTTTTGTTTTGCTAAAATAAGCATTTTCAAGCTTTTTTAGATCGTTGAAATCGTTTTAAATAGAAGCCAAAATTAAAAAAAACGAATAAAAAAAAAATTCGTCTTTTTTATGTTTTTTTACGGGGTTAAAAACGCGGGGAATGTTCAAAACGTGCTGTTCTGCTAAAATAAGCATTTTCAAGCATTTTGATCGTTGAAATCTTCAAATAGAAGCAATATTAAAAAAAAACGAATAAAAAAAATTTCGTCGAATGTTTTTTTAAAGCGTTAAAACGCGAATTAAAGTTTAAAAACGTGCGGGGTTTTTTAAAAAAAACTTTTTCAAGCATTTTAGATCGTTGAAAATCCCCTTCAAAAAAACGAATATTAAAAAAAACGAATAATAAAAAAACGGAATGCTTTTTTCGCTTAAAACGGCAGTTTAAAAAACTAAAAACGTGCTGTTTTGTTTTAAAAAAAAGCATTTTCAAGCATTTTTAGATCGTTGAAATCGTTCAAATAGAGGGAAATTTATTAAAAAAAACGAAAAATTTAAAAATTTTTTTTCGTTTTATGCTGTTTTACGGGGTTAAAACGCAGATGAAAGCTAAAAACGTGCTGTTTTGAAAAAAACTTTTTTCAAGCTTTTTTAGATCGTTAAAAATCGTTCAAATAAAAACAATATTAAAAAAAAAACGAATAAAAAAAAATTTCTTTTTTATGCTTTTTTACCCCTTAAAACGAGTTTAAAAAGCTAAAAAGGGCTTTTTTTGCTAAAAAAACATTTTCAAGCATTTTGGGATCGTTGAAACCCGTTCAAATAAAAGGGCAATAAAAAAAAAAAAACGAATAAAAAATTTCCCGTCGTTTTTTTTTGTTTTTTACGCGTTAAAAGGGGGGGAATAAAGCTCAAAACGTGCTTTTTTTGCTAAAATAAGCATTTTCAAGCATTTTAGATCGGGGAAATTTTCCTTTCAAATAGACGCAATAATAATAAAAAAAACGAATAAAAAAAATTTCGTCTTTTTTATGCTGTTTTACGCTTTAAAAACGCAGTTTAAAAACTAAAAAACGTGCTGTTTTGCTAAAATCCCATTTTCAAGCTTTTTTAGATCGTTGAAATCGTTCAAATAAAGCTATTAAAAAAAAACGAATAATAAAAATTTGTCTTTTTAAATGCTGTTTTCGCGTTAAAACGCAGATTAAAAGCCCCCCAAACCCTGTTTTGCTAAAATAAGCATTTTCAAGCATTTTAGATCTTTGGGAAACCGTTTAAAAGAAGCAATATTAAAAAAAAACGAATAAAAAAAAATTCGTCTTTTTTTATGTTGTTTTACGCTTTAAAAAAACGCGGGATTAAAGTTCAAAACGTGCTGTTTTCCCAAAAATAAGCATTTTCAAGCATTTTAGATCGTTGAAATCTTTCCCAAATAGAAGCAATATTAATAAAAACGAATAAAAAAATTTCGTCTTTTTTATGCTGTTTTACGCTTTAAAAACCCCAGATTAAAGCTCAAAACGTGCTTTTTTCAAAAAAAACATTTTCGCCTTTTTAGACCCCGTTGAAATCTTTTAAATAAAATGCAATATTAAAAAAAAACCGAATAATAAAAATTCGTCATTTTTATGTTGTTTTACGCGTTAAAACGAGATTAAAGTTTTCAAAACGTGCTTTTTTTGCTAAAATAAGCATTTTCAAGAAAATTTTAGATCGTTAAAATCAAAAAAAGGGACCCCAAAAAATTTAAAAAAAAACAATAAAAAAATTTCGTCTTTTTTTATGCTGTTTTACGCGTTAAAAGGGGGGGAAATTTTAAAGCTAAAAACCCCTTTTGTTTTGCTAAAATAAGCATTTTAAAACTTTTTAAAGGATCGTTAAAAACCCCTTTTAAAATAGAAGCAATATTAAAAAAAAACGAATAAAAAAAAATTGCCTTTTTTATGCTTTTTTTACGCGTTAAAAGCAGTTTAAAAGCTCAAAAGTGCTGTTTTGCTAAAATGAGCTTTTTCAAGCATTTTACATCGTTGAAATCTTTAAAAAATAGAAGCAATATTAAATAAAAACGAATAAAAAAAATTTTCGTCATTTTATCGTTTTAGGGTTAAAAACGCAGTTTAAAAACCTTCAAAACGGTTTTTTGCTAAAATAAGATTTTCAAGCTTTTTGGGTCGTTGCCCGTTCAAATAGAGGGGCTATTAAAAAAAACGAATAAAAAAAAAAATTTCGTTCGTTTTTATGCTGTTTTACGCCTTAAAACGCAGATTAAAGCTAAAAACGTGCTGTTTTATAAATTAAGCATTTTCAAGAAATTTTAGATCGTTGAAATCGTTCAAATAGAAGCAATATTAATAAAAACGAATAATAAAAAATTCGTCGTTTTATGCTGTTTACGCGTTAAAACGCAGATTAAAGCTCAAAAACGTGCTGTTTTGCTAAAATAAGCATTTTCAAGCATTTTAGATCGTTGAAATCGTTCAAATAGACGCAATAAAATAAAAAACGAATAATAAAATTTCGTCTTTTGCTGTTTTACGCGTTAAAACGCAGAATAAAGCTCAAAACGTCTGTTTTGCTAAAATAAGCATTTTCAAGCATTTTAGATCGTTGAAATCGTTCAATAGACGCAATATTAATAAGAAACGAATAATAAAAAATTTCCGTCTTTTTTTGCTGTTTTACGAGTTAAAACGCAGTTTAAAAATAAAGGGTTTTTTTTTAAAAATAAGATTTTCAAGCTTTTTTTGGATCGTTGAAATCGTTCAAATAAAGCAATATTAATAAAAACGAATAAAAAAATCTCGTTTTTCTGTTTTCGCTTAAAACGCAGAAAAAAAGCTCAAAACGGCTTTTTCAAAATAAAGATTTTTAATTTTTAATGGAAATTTAAAAAACCGAATTTAAAAAAAAACGTTAAAAATTTTTTGTTTTATTTTTTTTTTAGGTTAAAACGCGTTCCCAAAAGTTGTTTTGCTAAAAAACTTTTAAAAAGGAAATTTTAACGTTAAATCTTTCTAAAATTTTAAAAAAAAACAAAAAAATTAAAACGTCGTTTTTACTTTTAGATTAAAAAGATTAAAACTCAAAAGGCTTTTTTAAAAAATAAATTTTCGCTTTTAATCGTTAAACGTTAAAAAAGGAAAATTTTTAAAAAAACTTAAAAAAACGTCGTTTTTTTGTTTTAGCTTAAAACGGAATGTCAATACGTTTTTTTAAAAAAATAAATTTTCGTTTTAGTCTTACGCTAAAAAATTTAAATAAAAAACGTTAAAAAATTTGCTTTTAGGTTTTTACGCGAAAACGCAAATAAATTAAAATCTTTTTTAAAAAAGATTTTTTTTTTGGGGAAAAATCGTTAAATAAAAAAATTTTTAAAAAAACTAAAAAAACCCGTTTTTTTGTTTTAGCGTTAAAACGAAATTTAAACCCAAAAATTTTTTGGGAAAATAAATTTTTGTTTTAGTCTTGGGAAACAATATTAATGCAAAAACAACAATGCGTACCCCGTCGTTTTGCGCCGTTTTACGCGTTAAAACGCAGTGATTAAAAGCTCAAAATGTGCTGTTTTGCTAAAATAAGCATTTTCAAGCATTTTGCATCGCTGGACATCGTTCAAATAGACGCAATATTAATAAAAACGAATAATAAAAATTTCGTCGTTTTATGCTGTTATAATGCTAAACGCAAATTAAAGCTCAAAACGTGCTGTTTTTGCTAAAAATAAGCATTTTCAAGCATTTTTAGATCGTTGAAATCGGTCAAATAGAAGCAATATTAATGTTCGTACCGGCCAAAAATTCGTCGTTTTATGCTGTTTTACGCGTTAAAACGGCATTTAAAGCTCAAAACGTGCTGTTTGCTAAAATAAGCATTTCAAGCATTTTAGATCGTTGAAATCGTTCAAATAGAAGCATTATTAATAAAAACGAATAATAAAAATTCGTCGTTTTTATGTTGTTTTACGCGCTAAAACGCAGGATTAAAGCTCAAACGTGCTGTTTTGCTAAAATAATCATTTTCGCATTTTAGATCGTTGAAACTGTTCAAATAGACGTAATATTACCAAAACGAATAATAAAAATTTCGTCGTTTTATGCTGTTTACGCGTTAAACGCAGATGAAAGCTCAAACGTGCTGTTTTGCTGTACGCATTTTCAAGCATTTTAGATCGTTGAAATCGTTCAAATAGAAGTACGATAATAAAAACGAATAATAAAAAATCTGTCGTTTTTATGCTGTTTACTACGTTAAAACGCAGATTAAAGCTCAAACGTGTTGTTTGCTAAAATAAGCATTTTCAAGCATTTTAGATCGCGGAACGTCTAAATAGACGCAACAAAAAATAAAAAACGAATAATAAAAATTTGTCGTTTCGGCGCTGTTTTACGCGTTAAAAACGCAGAATAAAGCTCAAAACGTGCTGTTTTGCTAAAATAAGCATTTTCGCCACGATCGTTGAAATCGTTCTAAATAGACGCAATATTAATAAAAAAAACGAATAATAAAAAATTTCCCGTCAAGTTTTTATGCTGTTTTACGCGTTAAAACGCAGATTAAAAGCTCAAAACGTGCTGGTTTTGCTGTGCGCTACTTTTCAAGCATTTTAGATCGTTGGAAATCGTTCAAATAGAAGCACATTAATAAAAACGAATAATAAAAATTTCTGTCGTTTTTATGTTGTTTTACGCGTTAAAACGTTAGATTGCGTTTCAAAACGTTGTTTTGCTAAATTAAGCATTTTCAAGCATTTTAGATCGCTTGAAATCGTTTTTAAATAGAAGCAATATTAATAAAACGAATAATGCGCCCGTCATTTTATGTTGTTTCCTACGTTTAAAACGCAGATTAAAGCCTCAAAACGCGCTGTTGTTTTGCTAAAAATGCTATTTTCAAGCATTTTGGGATCGTTGAAATCGTTCAAATAGGACGCAATATTAAATAAAAACGAATACAAAATTTCGTAGTTTTTATGCTGTTTTACGCGTTAGCAACGCGTAGTCAAAAAAGTCAAAAACGTGTCGTTTCTGGTTAAAATAAGCATTTTCAAGCATTTTAGATCGCTGAAATCGTTCAAATAGAAGCAATATTAATAAAACGAATAATAAAAAATTCGTCGTTTTATGCTGTTTTACGCGTTAAAACGCAGATTAAAAGCCTCAAAACGTGCTGTTTTGCTGTATCGTTACTTTCAGCATTTTAGATCGTTGAAATCGTTTAAATAGAAGGTATTAATAAAAACGAAATAATAAAATTGTCATTTTTATGTTGTTTTACGCGTTAAAACGCAGATTAAAGCTCAAACGTGCTGTTTTGCTAAAATAAGCATTTTCAAGCATTTCAGGATCGTTGAAACGTGTTCAAATGGGACGCAATATTAATAAAAAACGCTAAATAATAAATATTTCGGTGTTTTATGCTGTTTTACGCGTTAAACGGGTATATCAAAGCACAAAAACGTGCTGTTTTTGCTAAAATAAGCATCTTTAAGCATTTTAGATCGCTGGAAATCGCCCGGGCAACAGACGCAATATTAATAAAAAAACTAATAATAAAAATTTCGTCGTTTTATGCTGTTTTACGCGCTAAAAACGCAGAATAAAAGCTCAAAAACGTGCTGTTTTGCTACAAAATAAGCATTTTCAAGCATTTTTTAGGATCGTTGAAATCGTTCAAATAGAAGCAATATTAATAAAACGAATAATAAAAAAATTCGTCGTTTTGTTGTTTTACGCGTTAAAACGCAGATTAAAGCTCAAACGTGCTGTTTTGCTAAAAATAAGCATTACCAAGCATTTTAGATCGCTGAAATCGTTCTCAAATAGAAGCAATATTAATAAAACGAATAATGCGCCTCCGTCGTTTTATGCTGTTTTACGAGTTAAAACGCAGGATTAAAGCTCAAAACGTGCTGTTTTGTTAAAATAAGCATTTTCGCGATTTTAGATCGCTGAAATCGTTCAAATAGACGCAATATTAATAAAAACGCATCAATAAAAATTTCGTCGGTTTTATGCTGTTTTTACGCGTTAAACGCAGATTAAAAGCTCAAACGTGCTGTTTTGCTAAAATAAGCATTTTCAAGCATTTTAGATCGTTGAAATCGTTCAAATAGAAGCAATATTAATAAAAACGAATAATAAAAAATTTCGTCGTTTTATGTTGTTTTACGCGTTAAAAACGTATACATTGAAAGCTCAAAACGTGCTGTTTTGCTAAATTAAGCATTTTCAAGCATTTTAGATCGTTGAAATCACCGTTTAAATAGAAGCAATATTAATAAAAAAACGAATAATAAAAATTCGTCATTTTATGCTGTTTACGCGTTAAAACGCAGATTAAAGCTCAAAACGCTGTTTTGCTAAAATAAGCATTTTCAAGCATTTTAGATCGCTGAAATCGTTCAAATAGACGCAATATTAATAAAAACGAATAATAAAAAATTTCATCGTTTTTATGTTGTTTTACGCGTTAAACGCAGAATAAAAGCTCAAAACGCGCTGTTTTGCTAAAATAAGCATTTTCTACATTTTAGATCGTTGAAATCGTGTTCAAATAGAAGCAATATTAATAAAAACGAATAATAAAAATTCGTCGTTTTATGTTGTTTACGTTAAAACGATTAAAGCTCAAAACGTGCATAAAATAAGCATTTTCAGCATTTTTAGATCGCTGAAATCGTTTAAATAGAAGCTACACAAAAACGAATACCAAAAAATTCGTCATTTTATGCTGTTTTACGCGTTAAAAACGCAGATTAAAAGCTCAAAACGTGCTGTTTTGCTAAAATAAGCATTTTCAAGCATTTTGTGATCGCTGGAAATCGTTCAAATAGACGCATTAATAAAAACGAATAATAAATATTTGCAGTTTTTGGCGCTGTTTTACGCGTTAAAACGCAGAACAAAGCACAAAACGTGCTGTTTTGCTAAAAATAAGCATCTTTAAGCATTTTGTATCGTTAAACCGCTCAAATAGACGCAATATTAATAAAAAACTAATAATAAAATTTCCGTCGTTTTATGCTGTTTTACGCGTTAAAACGCAGAATAAAGCTCAAAACGTGCTGTTTTGCTAAATAAGTATTTTCAAGCATTTATCGTTGAAATCGTTCAAATAGAAGCAATATTAATAAAAACGAATAATAAAAATTGTCGTTTTATGCCGTTTTACGCGTTAAAACGCAGATTAAAAGCTCAAAACGTGCTGTTTTACAAAAGTATTATCAAGCATTTTAGATCGTTGAAATCGTTCAAATAGAAGCAATATTAATAAAAACGAATAATGTACTGTCGTTTTATGCTGTTTTACGAGTTAAACGCAGATTAAAAAGCTCAAAACGCGCTGTTTTGTTAAAATAAGTATTTTCAAGCATTTTAGATCGTTGAAATCGTTCAAATAGAAGCAATATTAATAAAAACGAATAATAAAAATCTTCGTCGTTTTATGCTGTTTTACGCGTTAAAACGCAGATTAAAACTCAAAACGCTGTTTTGCTAAAATAAGCATTTTCAAGCATTTTGTACTGCTGGAAATCGTTCAAACAGTATCGCACATTAATAAAACGAATAATAAAAAAATTCGTCGTTTTATGCTGTTTTACGCGTTAAACGCAGATTAAAACTCAAAAACGTGCTGTTTTGCTAAAATAAGCATTTTCAAGCATTTTAGATCGTTGAAATCGTTCAAATAGAAGCAATATTAATAAAAACAACAATAAAAAAAAAAAAATTCGTCGTTTTATGCTGTTTTACGCGTTAAAACGCAGATTAAAGCTCAAAACGTGCTGTTATGCTAAAATAAGCATTTTCGCTACATTTTAGACGCGAAATCGTTCAAATAGAAGCAATATTGCTAATAAAAACGAATAATAAAAAATTCGTCGTTTTGTTGTTTTACGCGTTAAACGCAGATTAAAACCTCAAAACGTGCTGTTTTGCTAAAATAAGCATTTTCAAGCATTTTAGATCGTTGAAATCGTTCAAATAGACGCAATATTAATAAAAAACGAATAACAAAAATTTCTGTCGTTTTATGCTGTTTTACGCGTTAAACGCAGATTAAAAGCTCAAAACGTGCTGCTGTTTTGCTAAAATAAGTATTTTCAAGCATTTTTGATCGTTGAAATCGTTCAAATAGAAGCAATATTAATAAAAACGAATAAAAATTCGTCGTTTTATGCTGTTTTACGCGTTAAAACGTGCATTGCGCCTCAAAATGCGCTGTTTTGCTAAATAAGCATTTTCAAGCATTTAGATCGTTGAAATCGTTCAAATAGACGCAATAAAAATAAAAACGAATGAGCCAAAAATTTCTGTCGTTTTATGCTGTTTTACGCGTTAAAACGCAGAATAAAAGCTCAAACGTGCTGTTTTGCTAAAATGTAAGCATTTTCAAACATTTTAGATCGTTGGAAATCGTTCAACAGAAGCTACCATTAATAAAAAACGAATAATGCGTACCCGCTGCTTTGCTCTTTACGCGTTAAAACGCAGATTAAAGTTTTCTCAAAACGCGCTGTTTTGCTGCTAAAATAAGCATTTTCAAGATTTTAGATCGTTGAAATCGTTCAAATAGACGTGCAATATTAATAAAACGAATAATAAAAAATTTCGTCGTTTTATGTTGTTTTACGCGTTAAAACGCAGATTAAAAGCTCAAAACGTGCTGTTTTGTTGCACAAGCATTTTCTACATTTTTAGATCGTTGAAATCGTTCAACAGAAGCAATATTAATAAAAAACGAATAATAAATTCGTCGTTTTATATGCTGTATTACGCGTTAAAACGCAGATTAAAGCTCAAAACGCTGTTTTGCTACAAAATAAGCATTTTCTTACATTTTAGATCGTTGGAACCGTTCAAATAGACGCAATAAAAATAAAAACGAATAATAAAATTTCTGTCGTTTTATGCTGTTTTACGTTAAACGCAGAATAAAGCTCAAACGTGTGCTGTTTTATTAAAAAATAAGCATTTTCGCTACTTTAGATCAAGTTGAAATCGTTCAAATAGACGCACATTAATAAAAACGAATAATAAAAATTTCGTCGTTTTATGCTGTTTTACGCGTTAAAACGCAGATTAAAAGCTCAAACGCTGTTTTGCTAAAATAAGCATTTTCAAGCATTTGTGATCGCTGAAATCGTTCAAATAGAAGCAATATTAAAAAAAAAAAACGAATAATAAAAATTTCGTCGTTTTATGCTGTTTTACGCGTTAAAAACGCAGATTAAAAGCTCAAAACGCTGTTTTGCTGCTAAAATAAGCATTTTCAAGCATTTTAGATCATTGAAATTCATTCAAATAGACGCACATAATAAAAAAACGAACAATAAAAAATTGTCGTTTTATGTTGTTTTACGCGTTAAAACGGCAGATTAAAAGCTCGCAAACGTGCTGTTTTGCTAAAATAAGCATTTTCAAGCATTTTAGATCGTTGAAATCGTTTAAATAGAAGCAATATTAATAAAAAAACGAATAATAAAAAATTCGTCATTTTTATGCTCTTTTACGCGTTAAAACGCAGATTAAAAGCTCAAAACGTGCTGTTTTGCTAAAATAAGCATTTTCACATTTCGATCGTTGAAATCGTTTAAATAGAAGCAATATTAATAAAACCGGAATAATAAAAAATTCGTCATTTTATAAAGCCGTTTTACGCGTTAAAACGCAGATTAAAAGCTCAAAACGTGCTGTTTTGCTAAAAATAAGCATTTTCGCCATTTGTATCGTTAAAATCGTTCAAATAGACGCAATATTAATAAAAAAAAAAACGAATACTAAAAAATTTCTCTGTCGTTTTATGCTGTTTTACGCGTTAAAACGCAGAATAAGCTCAAAATGCTGTTTTGCTAAAATGTAAGTATTTTCAAGCATTTTAGGTCGTTGAAAATCGTTCAAATAGACGCACATTAATAAAAACGAATAATAAAAATTTCGTCGTTTTTATGTTGTTTTACGTTAAAACGCAGATTAAAGCTCAAAACGTGCTGTTTTGCTAAATAAGCATTTTCAAGCATTTTAGACGTTGACATCGTTCAAAATAGACGCAATATTAATAAAAACGAATAATAAAAATTTCGTCGTTTTTATGCTGTTATACGCGTTGCGCAGATTAAAGCTCAAAACGTGCTGTTTTGCTAAAAATAAGCATTTTCAAGCATTTTAGATCGTTGGAAATCGGTCAAATAGAAGCAATATTAATAAAAAACGAATAATAAAAATTCGTCGTTTTATGCTGTTTTACGCGTTAAAACGCAGATTGCGCTCAAAACGTGCTGTTTCGCTAAAAATAAGCATTATCAAGCATTTTGTGATCGTTAAAATTCGCCCAAATAGAAGCAATATTAATAAAAACGAATAATAAAAATTGTCGTTTTATGCTGTTTTACGAGTTAAAACGCAGATTAAAAGCTCAAAACGCGCTGTTTTGTTGTAAATAAGCATTTTCAAGCATTTAGACGTTGAAATCGTTCAAATAGAAGCAATATTACCGTAAAAACGACAATAAAAATTCGTCGCTTTATGCTGTTTTTACGCATTAAAACGCAGATTAAAGCTCAAAACGTGCTCTTGCTAAAATAAGCATTTTCAAGCATTTTAGATCGTTGAAATCGTTCAACAGACGCAATATTAATAAAAAACGACACAAAAATTCGCCGTTTTATGTTGTTTTACGCGTTAAAACGCAGATGCGCTCAAAACGTGCTGTTTTTGCTAAAATAAAGCATTTCGGCATTTTTTTTTTTAGGATCGCTGAAATCGTTCAAATAGAATCAATATTAATAAAAAGAATAATAAAAATTCGTCGTTTTATGCTGTTTACGCGTTAAAAGCGAATAAAGCTCAAAACGTGCTTTCGTTTTGCTAAAATAAGCATTTTCAAGACGATCGTTGAAATCGTTCAACAGCCACATAATAAAAAACTAATAAAAAATTCGTCGTTTTATGCTGTTTACGCGCGTTAAAAACGCAGAATAAAGCTCAAAACGTGCTGTTTTGCTAAATAGGCATTTTCAAGCATTTTAGATCGTTGAAATCGTTCAAATAGAAGTAATATTAATAAAAACGAATAATAAAAAAAATTCGTCGTTTTTATGTTGTTTTACGCGTTAAAACGCAGATTAAAGCTCAAAACGTGCTGTTTTGCTAAAATAAGTATTTTCAAGCATTTAGATCGTTGAAATCGTTCAAATAGACGCAATATTAATAAAAACGAATAATAAAAAATTGTCGTTTTATGCCGTTTTACGCGTTAAAAACGCAGATTAAAACTCAAAAACGTGCTGTTTTGCTAAAATAAGCATTTTCAAGCATTTTGTGATCGTTGAAATCGTTCAAATAGAAGCAACATAATAAAACGAATAATAAAAAAATCGTCGTTTATGCTGTTTTTCGCGTTAAAACGCAGATTAAAAGCTCAAACGCGCTGTTTTGCTAAAATAAGTATTTTCAAGCATTTTGTGATCGTTGAAATCGTTCAAATAGAAGCAATATTAAAAACGAATAATAAAAAAACGTCGTTTTATGCTGTTTTACGCGTTAAAACGCGCAGATTAAACCTCAAAACGTGCTGTTTTGCTAAAATAAGCATTTTCAAGCATTTTAGACTGCTGAAATCGTTCAAATAGACGCATAATATTAATAAAAAACGAATAATAAAAATTTCGTCGTTTTATGCTGTTTTACGCGTTAAAACGCAGATGAAAGCTCAAAAACGCGCTGTTTTGCTAAAATAAGCATTTTCAAGCATTTTAGATCGTTGAAATCGGTCAAATAGAAGCAATATTAATAAAAACGAATAATAAAAATCTGTCGTTTTATGTTGTTTTACGCGTTAAAACGGTGATTAAAGCCTCAAAACGTGCTGTTTTGCTAAAATAAGCATTTTCTCAAGCATTTTAGATCGCTGAAATCGTCTCAACAGCTAAATATTAATAAAAAGCGAATAATAAAAAATTCCGTCGTTTTATGCTGTTTTACGCGTTAAACGCAGATTAAAGCTCAAAACGTGCTGTTTTGCTAAAATAATCATTTTCAAGCATTTTAGATCGTTGAAATCGTTCAACAGACGCACATTAATAAAAAACGAATAATGTACCTCCCTGTCGTTTTTATGTTGCTTTACGCGTTAAAACGCAGATGAAAGCTCAAACGTGCTGTTTTGCTTTTTCGCTAAAATAAGCATTTTCAAGCATTTTAGATCGTTGAAATCGTTCAAAACAGTAGTTAATATTAATAAAAACGAATAATAAAAAATTCGTCGTTTTTATGCTGTTTTACGCGTTAAAACGTGCAGATTAAAGCTCTCAAAGCGTGTTGTTTTGCTAAAATAAGCATTTTCAAGCATTTTTAGATCGTTGAAAACGTTCAAATAGACGTGCGCAATAAAAATAAAAAAACGAATAATGTACTTCCGTCGTTTTATGCTGTTTTACGCGTTAAACGCAGAATAAAAGCTCAAAACGTGCTGTTTTCAAAATAAGCATTTTCAAGCATTTTTAGATCGCTTGAAATCGTTCAACAGACGCAATATTAATGTGCAAAAAACGAATAATAAAATTTCGTCGTTTTATGTTGTTTTACGCGTTAAAACGCAGATTAAAGCTCTCAAACGTGCTGTTTTGCTAAAATAAGCATTTTCAAGCATTTTAGATCGTTGAAATCGTTCAATAGAAGCAATATTAATAAAAACGAATAATAAAATTCGTCGTTTGCGTTGTATTACGCGTTAAAACGCAGATTAAAGCTCAAACGTGCTGTTTGCTGGCTAAAATAAGCATTTTCAAGCATTTTAGATCACCGTTGAAATCGTTCAAATAGACGTGCAAAAATAAAAACGAATAATAAAATTTCGTCGTTTTTATGTTGTTTTACGCGTTAAAAAACGCAGAATAAAGCCTGCAACGTGCTGTTTTGCTAAAATAAGCATTTTCAAGATTTTAGATCGTTGAAATCGTTCAAATAGACGCAATATTAATTAAACGAATAATAAAAATTTCGTCGTTTTATGTTGTTTTACGCGTTAAAACGTAGATTAAAAGCTCAAACGTGCTGTTTTGCTAAAATAAGCATTTTCAAGCATTTTAGATCGCTTGAAATCGTTCAAATAGAAGCAATATTAAAAAAAAAAAACGAATAAAAATTTCGTCGTTTTATAAGCTGTTTTACGCGTTAAAAACGCAGATTAAAGCTCAAACGTGCTGTTTTGCTAAAATAAGCATTTTCAAGCATTTTAGATCGCTGAAATCATTCAACAGACGCAATATTAATAAAAAACGAATAATAAAAAATTCGTCGTTTTATGTTGTTTTACGCGTTAAACGCAGATTAACGCCTTCAAAACGTGCTGTTCTGCCGCACAAGCATTTTCGCCATTTTAGATCGTTGAAACGTTTAAATAGGAAGCAATATTAATAAAAACGAATACCGTAAATTCGTCATTTATGCTCTTTACGCGTTAAAACGCAGATTAA
>NW_027047044.1:0-17918 GCF_025399875.1 Dalotia coriaria | reverse complement strand
AACAGCACGTTTTCAGTTTTAATCTGCGTTTTAACGCGTAAAACAGCATAAAAACGACGAATTTTTATTATTCGTTTTTATTAATATTGCGTCTATTTGAACGTGATTTCAACGATTTAAAATGCTTGAAAATGCTTATTTTAGCAAAACAGCACGTTTTGAGCTTTAATCTGCGCTTTAACGCGTAAAACAGCATAAAACGACGAAATTTTTATTATTCGCTTCTTATTAATATTGCGTCTATTTGAACGATTTCAACGACCAAAAATGCTTGAAAATGCTATTTTTAGCAAAAACGTTAATGTTTTGAAAGTTTTAATCTGCGTTTTAACGCGTAAAAACAGCATAAAACGACGAAATTTTGTATTATTCGTTTTTAATATTGCGTCTATTTGAACGATTTCAACGATCTAAAATGCTTGAAAATGCTTTTATTTTAGCAAAACAACACGTTTGAGCTTTAATCTGCGTTTTAACGCGTAAACAGCATAAAAACAACGAATTCCTTATTATTCGTTTTTATTAATATTGCTTCTATTTGAACGATTTCAACGATTCAAAATGCTTGAAAATGCTTATTTTAGCTAAAACAGCACGTTTTGACCTTTTTATTCTCAGTTCTTAACGCGTAAAACAGCATAAAAAACGACGAAATTTTTATTATTCGTTTTATTAATATTGCGTCTATTTGAACGTGATTTCAACGATCTAAAATGCTTGAAAATGATTATTTCAAAGCAAAACAGCACGTTTTGAGCTTTATCTGCGTTTTAACGCGTAAAACATCATAAAAACGACGAATTTTTTATTATTCGTTTTTATTAATATTAAGCTTCTATTTGAACGATTTCAACGATCTAAAATGCTTGAAAAATGCTTATTTTAGCAAAACAGCACGTTGAGCTTTAATCTGCGTTTTAACGCGTAAAACAGCATAAAACGACGAAATTTTAATTATCTGTTTATTAATATTGCGTCTATTTTGAACGATTTCAAAAATCTCCAAAATGCTTGAAATGCTTATTTTAGCAAAACAGCACGTTTTTGAGCTTTTAATTCGCGTTTTAACGCGCGTAAAAACAGCATAAAACGACGAATTTTTTTATTATTCGTTTTTATTTATATTGCGTCTATTTGAACGATTTCAACGATCAAATGCTTTTGAAAATGCTTATTTTAGCAAAAACAGCACGTTTTGAGCTTTAATCTGCGTTTAACGCGTAAAACAGCATAAAAACGACGAAATTTTATTATTCGTTTTATTACTATTGCGTCTATTTGAACGATTTCAACGGTGAACTTCGTAAAATGCTTGAAAATGTCGGCTTTTAGCAAAACAGCACGTTTTGAGTTTTAATCTGCGTTTTAACGCAACAGCATAAAACGACGAATTTTTTATTATTCGTTTTTTATTAATATTGCTTCTATTTGAACGATTTCAACGATCTAAAATGCTTGTGTTTATTTTAGCAAAAACAGCACGTTTTGCTTTAATCTGTGTTTTAACACGTAAAACGGCATAAAAAACGGTCGAAATTTTTTATTATTCGTTTTTATTTTTATTGCGTCGGCTTTGAACGATTTCAACGATCTAAAATGCTTAAAATGCTTTACTTTTAGCAAAAACAGCACGTTTTGAGGTTTAATCTGCGTTTCTTAACGCGTAAAACAGCATAAAAAAACGACGAATTTTTTATTATTCGTTTTGCCATTGCTTCTATTTGAACGATTTCAACGATCTTAAAATGCTTGAAAATGCTTATTTTAGCAAAACAGCACGTTTTGAGCTTTATTCTGCGTTTTTTAACGCGTAAAACAGCATAAAAACGACGAAATTTTTTATTATTCGTTTTTTATTAATATTGCGTCTATTTAAACGATTTCAACGATCTAAAATGCTTGGAAAATGCTTATTTTAGCAAAACAGCACGTTTTGAGCTTTAATCTGCGTTTAACGCGTAAAACAGCATAAAACGACGAATTTTTATTATTCGTTTCACACATTGCTTCTATTTAACGATTTCAACGATCTAAAATGCTTGAAAAATGCTTATTTTAAAGCAAACAGCACGTTTTGAGTTTTAATCTGCGTTTAACGCGTAAAACAGCATAAAAACAACGAATTTTTTTATTATTCGTTTTTTATTACTATTGCTTCTATTTGAACGATTTCAACGATTTAAAATGCTTGAGAATGCTTTCTATTTTGTGCTAAAACAGCACGTTTGAGCTTTAATCTGCGTTTAAGTGTAAAACGGCATAAAACGACGAAATTTTTATTATTCGTTTTTTATTTTTATTGCGTCTATTTGAACGATTTCAACGATCTAAAAATGCTTGAAAATGCTTATTTTAGCAAAAACAGCACGTTTTGAGGTTTAATCTGCGTTTTAACGCATGCTAAACAGCATAAAAACGACGAATTTTTTATTATTCGTTTTTGCTAATATTGTTTCTATTTGAACGATTTCAACGATCTAAAATGCTTGAAAATGCTTATTTTAGCAAAACAGCATCGTTTTGAGTTTTAATCTGCGTTTTAACGCGTAAACAGCATAAAAACGACGAAATTTTAATATCTGTTTTTATTAATATTGCGTCAATTTGAACGATTTCAACGATCTAAAATGCTTGAAAATGTTTATTTTAGCAAAACAGCTGGTTTTGAGCTTAAATCTGCGTTTTAACGCGTAAAACAGCATAAAACGACGAATTTTTTATTATTCGTTTTTATTAATATTGCTTCTATTTTGAACGACTTCAACGATCTAAAAATGCTTGAAAATGCTTATTGTAGTAAAACAGCAATGCTTTAGCTTTAATCTGCGTTTTAACGCGTAAACCAGCACAAAAACGACGAATTTTTTTTATTATCTGTTTTTATTAATATTGTTTCTATTTGAACGATTTCAACGATCTAAAATGCTTGAAAATGCTTATTTTAGCATACAGCATCGTTTTGCTTTAATCTGCGTTTAACGCGTAAACAGCATAAAACACGGAAATTTTTATTATTCGTTTTTATTAATATTGCGTCTATTTGAACGATTTCAACGATCTAAATGCTTGAAAATGCTTATTTTAGCAAAACAGCACGTTTTGAGTTTTATTCTACGTTTTAACGCGTAAAACAGCATAAAAACGACGAAATTTTATTATTCGTTGTTTTATTTTATTGCGTCTATTTGAACGGATTTCAACGATCTAAAATGCTTGAAAATGCTTATTTTAGCAAAACAGCACGTTTTGAGCTTTAATCTGCGTTTTAACGCGCAAACAGCATAAAACGACTAATTTTTATTATTCGTTTTTATTAATATTGCGTCTGAACGATTTCAACGATCTAAAAATGCTTGAAAATGCTTATTTTAGCAAAACAGCACGTTTTGAGCTTTAATCTGCGTTTTAACGCGTAAAACAGCATAAAACGACGAATTTTTATTATTCGTTTTTATTAATATTGCCGTATTTGAACGATTTCAAACGATCTAAATGCTTGAAAATGCTTATTTTAGCAAAGCAGCACGTTTTGAGTTTTTAATCTGCGTTTTAACGCGTAAAACGGCGTAAAAACGACGAAATTTTTATATTATTCGTTTTTTATTAATATTGCTTCTATTTGAACGATTTCAACGATCTAAAATGCTTGAAAATGCTTATTTTAGCAAAACAATGTTTTGAGCTTTAATCTGCGTTTTAACGCGTAAAACAGCATAAAACGACGAAATTTTTATTATTCCGTTTTTATTAATATTGCGTCTATTTGAACGATTTCAACGATCTAAAATGCTTCTGAAAATGCTTATTTCAGCAAAACAGCACGTTTCTTGAGTTTTAATCTGCGTTTAACGCGTAAAACAGCATAAAAACGACGAATTTTTTATTATTCGTTTTATTAATATTGCTTCTATTTGAACGATTTCAACGATCTAAAATGCTTGAAAATGCTTATTTTAGCAAAACAGCACGTTTTGAGTTTTAACCCGCGTTTAACGCGTAAAACAGCATAAAAAACGACGAATTTTTATTATTCGTTTTTTATTAATATTGCTTCTATTTGAACGATTTCAACGATCTAAAAATGCTGAAAATGCTTATTTTAGCAAAACAGCACGTTTTGAGGTTTAATCTGCGTTTTAACGCATAAAACAGCATAAAAACGACGAATTTTTTATTATTCGTTTTTATTAATATTGTTTCTATTTGAACGATTTCAACGATTCAAAAATGCTTGAAAATGCTATTTTAGCAAAACAGCACGTTTTGAGCTTTAATCTGCGTTGCAAAACAGCATAAAACACGAAATTCTTTATTATTCGCTTTTACAATATTGCGTCTATTTGAATGATTTCAAACGATCTAAAATGCCGTTGAAAATGCTTATTTTAGCAAAACAGCACGTTTTGAGCTTTAATCTGCGTTTTAACGCGTAAAACAGCATAAAACGACGAATTTTATTATTCGTTTTTTATTAATATTGCGTCTATTTGAACGATTTCAACGATCTAAAATGCTTGAAAATGCTTATTTTACAAAACAGCTGGTTTTGAGTTTAATCTGCGTTTTAACGCGTAAAAACAGCATAAAACGACGAATTTTTTATTATTCGTTTTTATTAATATTGTTTCTATTTGAACGATTTCAACGATCTAAAATGCTTGAAAAATGCTTATTGCAGCAAAACAGCACGTTTTGAGTTTAATCTGCGTTTTTAACGCGTAAAACAGTTATAAAACGGCGAATTTTTATTATTCGTTTTTTATTACTATTGTTTCTATTGAACCATTTCAACGATCTAAAATGCTTGGCACCTGAACCAATAAGTATGCAGACAATACAGAGGAAATGAGGAATAATATGAATGAGAAAATGAACCAAAGGCTTGATAAGAACAAGGACGAAATGAAAACAATGTATGTACGTGAAGGTTTCGGAACAACAAAGGCAGGAAATAAAACGTCCTCAAACAGGAAATAAAAGAAATAAAGGAAATCAACAAGATGAAAGAGAGGAAGAATGGAAAACGAAAAGGAACAAATAATGGAACACGCAGCCAAGCTGGAAACCAAATAGAATACCTAGAGAAGAAAGAAAAAAGCGAATAACATAGTTATAAAAATATGCAGATCAAGAATGGCAACGTGAAGAAGAAGTTGGAAAATTCATTAAAGAGTACATAGGGTAGACGCTAATATAACCGAGGCGGAGAGGATTAATTATAGAATAAAAGCTAAGATACAGGATGCAGAGCAGAAGTTCGAGATAATAATGAAGGCCAAGAGCAAGCTAAAGGACACAAAAATATTTATAGAGAGTGAGCTCACCAGAAATGAAAATGAGCATTCAAAACAGTTATATGAAAGGGCTAAAGATGGTAGAGAGAAAGGAGCGACAGTTAAAATAGGATACAAAAGATTATCCATAAATGGAAGAATGATAAATGGGAAGAAATGCAAACAACAGAGGCCAATCCAAAACCAACAGCAGGAACACAATAAACAAGACCACAAATCGTAGAGGATGGAGACGACGCAAGGAAATAATAACAATTGAACATGGAACATACGAAGCCATTACAAGTAGGAAAGATGAACGAAGTGGCAGATCAAGCAATAAAGAACAAAATAGACATAACAGCTCTTACAAGAGGTCAGATGGAAAGGGAGAAGGTGAAGTTACCAACCAAAATTATACACTCATTCTACTCCGGAGGAAATAAGCAAGGAAATGGAGTCGTGGTTTCATCGTGACAAACAAATTCAGAAAACATATATCATAGAACACCATAAAGCACATAGCGATAGGATATCATATACGAATAACAAAATGGCAACATACAACGTAACATTAGTAAATGCTTATGCCCCACCCGAAACCACCAATAACGAAGAGAAAGAGCAATGGTAATGAAAATTAGAAGAGGTATATGAACAAATCAACAACCGAGACACAATAATAATAGTAGGGGACTACAAATGCGCAAGTAGAAGAGAGTGCAACAGTAAGGTTGCAGGAAAATTTACACCCACGAGAAAACCAACGATAATGGAACAAGACTTTGTAACTTGCAGCAGCAATGGATTCATTATCGCCAGCACAAAATTCAACCATAAGCATGAAGATAAAGTAACATGGAACGCCCCAGGAGGAAGATATAGCACTAAAATCGATCACATTTTAATAAGAGAAGATAGACAAAGCCTGGTTAGAAGATGTATATATACAGAGAAGGCGGCAATGTGGAAACAGACCACTTCATGGTGGTGGCGAAAGTACGTATAAAGAAACAAACCAAAACAAGAAGCAAAGTAAGAAAGCTTAGATGGAGTATAGACAAACTGAACAAGAGGAGGTACGAGCCAAATATGAAGAGTGAAATGGAAAAGAACTTGAAAGTCAGGAAAGTGGCATGGAAGTAATGGAGAAATGGATGAAACTTAAAGCATGTCTAAACAAAACAGCGCAAAACGTATTGGGTAATGGAACAGTACAGAAGTATTTACAATGGTGGAATGAGAAATGCAAGGAATTAGTAAGAAGAAAAACCGAAGCAAGAGACAAATATATGAAGACTGGAGATGACTATGCGACAAAGAGAACTATAGGGTTGCGAGGGAATGAAGCAAAACCACGGAATAAGGAGGTGAAGAATCAATGGATGAACCATGTTACAAACCGCTGAAAATCAGATGAAGAACAATAATACCTGGTATACCCTCTACCAAGACATTAAGAAATGAATACCATAAAAAGCACCAGGCAAACTACAAAAGATGAAGAACAAGCACGGAAAACAGCAGAAACCGAGGAAAATAGAAGAAAGTGCCGTTATGGGAAGAATACTCAAGACAATCCTGACTGAAGACAAGACTCAAAGAAGAAATCTGGGAGTGGACAAGAAGAAGAAAGGTGTGAAAGAAAAGAGCAAATATCAATAGGCCGAGCAAGATATAAAAGAAAAAAATAAAGAAAACTGGAAGAATGGGAAGACACCTGACCCGATGGAATAAACAATGAACTAATAAAGTATGGAGTGAAATCGAGGGTCAAAGAAATACACGAGTTAATAAATCATATGGGATATGTGGAACATGTACCGGAAGAATGGGTATAGGAGCAATATATCCAATTCACAAAAAGGAGATAAACAGATATGTGACAACCATAGGCACAACAATTTCAACCCACATACAAGATGCTGACCACAACCATGAACAACAAAACTAATGGAAAATACAATACCTGGAAATATCAAAATGGGTTTGCGAAAGGAAAATCTACCATAGATGCTATACACATGATGAAACAGATTCTACAAAACAACTGGAGCATAACCAGAAAGTGATAATCATCTTCATAGATTTTAAAAGCCTTGACCTCAATAAACCGACAACAACTAATGAATTATACACTCACTGAGATACCAACAAAGGTAAAGGTAATGATCAACGTTGTCACTGAGAAAACAACAACATCAGTAATTACGAGAAGCGGACAGACAAGGGAATTCGAAACAAATAGATAAGGCAAGGAGACATACTATCAGCACACATCCGCCAATAGTACCGAGCACATACCAGAAATATACAAAGAAAAGGAACAGTAAGAAGCAAACCATCACTACAAATAATTCGTATATGCTGATGACATTACAGTGATAGCCAAACAAAAGTATCTGCTTGAAGAAACAATGAGGGAAATTATGGAAGAAGGGAAGAAAGATTGGACTATACATAAATACGTCCATCAGCTATGATCATGCAGACGATGAAACAAGTTCAATTAAGATAGGAAACCATATGTACGAGTGCGTAAAACATTTAAATACCTAGGAGTCACCATCAACAAGAAAGGTACAAACACCGACGAAATAGCGGGAGAAAATTGCTGCACATAGAGCCTACTATGTCAATAGAAAGTCACCAACAAACAAGACGCTGAGAAGAAAAACAAAAACTGGGGATATATAAGACTATTATAAGCATCTCAATTCTTTGATGTATGCGCAGAAAAACACTCTACCGTTAACAAAAACAAGATCGAAAACAAAATAGAAATTGCGGCGAACGAGCAATATTAAGAAAAACTTACAGGACCGAAATCATCAAAATGGATGATGGCCACTAGAAGAAAACTAAACCAGGAATTCAAACATGTAATGGAAGGTGAAAATATCATGGAAAATCAAGAAACAGAGACTAAGATGGCCGGCTATATCATGAGGATGATCCAGACACAATACTAAGGCAATTAACTGATTGGCAACCAACATCCAACAGGAAGAGAGAGGAAGACCCGGAGAAAATCCGCCGCTGGTTACAGCAAGTCGAAGACGACTAAAAACAATTTAGAATAACGGAGTGGAAAAAGAAAAGCAAGCAAACAGAAGAAAATTGAGAGAAATTATAAAGCAAATATAGTAGTCAATACGGTTGATCCGCCGAATAAGGATCTATAAATCTTGAAATTAAGATCGTCGGCAATGCCTTACGAATGGGCGGAATGCCTAATAAAAAAATGCTTGAAAATGCTTTATTTTAGCAAAAGCACGTTTTGAGCTTTTAATCTGCGCTTTAACGCGTAAAAACAGCATAAAAACGACGAAATTTTTATTATTCGTTTTTATTAATATTGCGTCTATTTGAACGATTTCAACGATCTAAAATGCTTGAAAAATGCTTATTTTAGCAAAACAGCACGTTTTGCTTTATTCTCCGTTTTAACGCGTAAAACAGCATAAAAACGACGAAATTTTTATTATTCGTTTTTATTTTTTATTGCGTCTATTTCCGGAACGATTTCAACGATCTAAAATTTAAAATGCTTATTTTAGCAAAACAGCACGTTTTGAGCTTAATCTGCGTTTAACGCGTAAAACAGCATAAAACGACGAATTTTTATTATTCGTTTTTTATTAATATTGCTTCTATTTGGAACGATTTAACGATCTAAAAATGCTTGAAAATGCTTATTTTAAAGCAAAACAGCACGATTTGAGTTTTTAATCTGCGTTTTAACGCGCAAAACAGCATAAAAACGACGAATTTTTATTATTTGTTTTATTAATATTGCTTCTATTTGAACGATTTCAACGATCTGTGAATGCTTGAAAATGCGTATTTTAGCAAAACAGCACGTTTTGAGTTTAATCTGCGTTTAACGCGTAAAAACAGCATAAAAACGACGAATTTTATTATTCGTTTTTATTAATATTGCGCTCATTTTGAACGATTTCAACGATCTAAAAATGCTTGAAAAATGCTTATTTAGCAAAAAACAGCACGTTTTGAGTTTTAATCTGCGTTTTAACGCGCAAACAAAAGCATGTAAAAACGACGAAATTTTTATTATTCGTTTTTTATTAATATTGCGTCTATTTGAACGATTTCAGCGATCTAAAATGCTTTGGAAAATGTTTATTTTAAAGCTAAACAGCACGTTTTGAGCTTTATTCTCCGTTTTAACGGGGCAGGGGAAAACAGCATAAAACGACGAAATTTTTATTATTCGTTTTTTTATTTTATTGCGTCTATTTGAACGATTTCAACGTCTAAAAATGCTGGAAAATGCTTATTTTAGCGCAAAAAACAGCACGTTTTGAGTTTTAATCTGCGTTTAACGCGTAAAACAGCATAAAAAACGACGAATTTTTTATTATTCGTTTTTTATTAATATTGCTTCTATTTGAACGATTTCAACGATCTAAAATGCTTGAAAATGCTTATTTTAAAAAACAGCACGATTTGAGCCTTTAATCTGCGTTTTAACGCGCAAAACAGCATAAAAACGACGAATTTTTTATTATTTGTTTTTATTAATATTGCTTCTATTTGAACGATTTCAACGATCTAGAATGCTTGAAAATGTATTTTAGCAAAACAGTTAATGCTTTGAGCTTTAATCTGCGTTTTAACGCGTGAAAAAACAGCATAAAACACGAATTTTTTTATTATTCGTTTTTTATTAATATTGCGTCTATTTGAAACGATTTCAACGATCTAAAATGCTGAAAATGCTTTATTTTGTGCAAAACAGCACGTTTTGAGTTTTAATCTGCGTTTTAACGCGTAAAACAGCATAAAACGACGAAATTTTTATTATTCGTTTTTATTAATATTGTCGTATTTGAACGTGATTTCCAGCGATCTAAAAATGCTTGAAAATTAAAAGCGTATTTCAGCAAAACAGCACGTTTTGATCTTTTAATCTGCGTTTTAACGCGTAAAACAGTGATAAAAACACAATTTTTTATTATTTCGTTGTTTATTGACATTGCTTCTATTTGAACGATTTCAACGATCTAAAATGCTTGGAAAATGCTTATTTTGAAGTAAAACAGCACGTTTGAGCTTTAATCTGCGTTTTAACGCGTAAAACAAAAGTACAAAAACGACGGTACCTTTTATTATTCGTTTAATATTGCGTCTATTTGAAACGATTTCAACGATCTAAAAATGCTTGAAAATGCTTATTTTAGCAAAACAGCACGTTTTGAGCTTTACCCGTGCTTTAACGCGTAAAACAGCATAAAAACGACAAATTTTATTCGTTTTTATTATTGCCGCTTTATTTGAACGATTTCAACGATCTAAAAATGCTTGAAAATGCTTATTTTAGCAAAACAGCACGTTTTGAGCTTAATCTGCGTTTTAACGCGTGAAAAACAGCATAAAAACGAGGAATTTTTATTATTCGTTTTTATTAATATTGCTTCTATTTGAACGATTTCAACGATCTAAAATGCTGAAAATGCTTATTTTAGCAAAACAGCACGTTTGGAGCTTTAATCTGCCTTTAACGCGTAAAACAGCATAAAGGTGACGAATTTTTTTATTATTCGTTTTTTATTATTGCGTCTATTTGAACGATTTCACCTGATCTAAAATGCTTGAAAATGCTTATTTTAGCAAAACATACGCTTTGAGCTTTAATCTGCGTTTTAACGTAAAACAGCATAAAACGACGAATTTTTATTATTCGTTTTTTATTATCATTGTTTCTATTTGAACGATTTCAACGATCTAAAATGCTTGAAAATGCTTATTTTAGCAAAACAGCCTGTTTTAGCTTTAATCTGCGTTTGAATCGCGTAAAACGGCATAAAAACGACGAAATTTTTATTATTCGTTTTTTATTTTATTGCGTCTATTTGAACGACTTCAACGATCTAAATGCTTGAAAATGCTTATTTTAGCAAAACAGCACGTTTTGATGTTTAATCTGCGTTTTAACGCGTAAAACAGCATAAAAACGACGAATTTTTATTATTCGGGTTTTTTATTAATACGTTTCTATTTGAACGATTTCAACGATCTAAAAATGCTTCAGCACGTTATTTTAGCAAAACAGCACGTTTTGAGCTTTTAATCTGCGTTTTAAACGCGTAAAAACAGCATAAAAAACGACGAATTTTTTATTATTCGTTATTTATTAATATTGCGTCTATTTGAACAAACGATTTCAACGATCTAAAATGCTTGAAAATGCTTATTTTTAGCAAAACAGCACGTTTTGAGCTTTAATCTGCGTTTTAACGCGTACCAGAATAAAACGACGAAATTTTTATATTCGTTTTATTAATATTGCGTCTATTTAACGATTTCAACGATCTAAAATGCTTGAAAATGCTTATTTGGCAAAACAGCACGTTTTTGAGCTTTTTAATTCGCGTTTTACCGCGTAAAACAGACAAAACCACAGTCTTTGTTTACCCGCTTTATTAATATTGCCTCTATTTGAACGATTTCAACGATCTAAATGCTTGAAAATGCCATTTTAGCAAAACAAGCACGTTTAGAGTTTTAATCTGCGCCTAACGCGTAAAACAGCATAAAAAACGACGAAATTTCATTATTCGTTTTATTAATATTGCGTCTATATTTGAAAACGATTTCAACGATCTAAAAATGCTTGCGTTTATTTTAGCAAAAATGTTAATGTTTTGAGTTTTAATCTGTGCTTTAACGCGTCGAAACGACGAATTTTTTATTATTCGTTTTTATTAATATTGCTTTGTATTTGAACGATTTCAACGATCTAAAATGCTGAAAATGCTTTTATTTTAGCAAAACAGCACGTTTTGAGCTTTAATCTGCGTTTTAATCGCGTAAAACAGCATAAAACGACGAATTTTTTATTATCTGTTTTTATTAATATTGCTTCTATTTGAACGATTTCGCGATCTAAAAATGCTTGAAAAATGCGCTATTTTAGCAAAACAGCACGTTTTGAGTTTAATCTGCGTTTTAACGCGTAAAACAGCATAAAAACGACGAATTTTTATTATTCCGTTATTTATTAATATTGCGTCTATTTGAACGATTTCAACGATCTAAAATGCTTGAAAATGCTTATTTTGTTAAAAAACAGCACGTTTTGAGCTTTTAATCTGGCAAGCTATAACGCGTAAAAACAGAAATAAAAACGACGAAATTTTTATTATTCGTTTTATTAATATTGCGTCTATTTTGAACGAACGATCTAAAAATGCTTGAAATGCTTATTTTAGCAAAACAGCACGTTTTGAGCTTTAATCTGCGTTTTAACGGGCAAAAACAGGATAAAAACCACAAATTTTATTATTCGTTTTTATTAATATTGCTTCTATTCTGAACGATTTCAACGATCTAAAATGCTTGAAAATGCTTATTTTAGCAAAACAGCACGTTTAGAGCTTTAATCTGCTTTTTAACGCAAAAAAGCTAAAAGCAATTTTTTAACTTTTTTTTATTCTTTTTAAAAAAAAACAAAAAAGGAAATTTTTATTTTAAAAAATTTTCTTTTTAACGGTTTAACGCTAAAAGGCAAAAAAAAGCAAATTTTTAACTTTTTTATTTTATTGCGTTTTTAACGTTTAACGACAAAAGCAAAAATTTATTTTGGAAAATTTTTTGGGTTTAATTGTTTTTAAAAAAAAAAAAAAAACTTTTTTTAAAACTTTTTTTAAAGGGTTTCTTTTAACGTTTAACGTTTAAAAAATTTTAAAATCTTTTTTAAAAAAGACGTTTTAGTTAAGGTTTAAGCAAAAAAAAAACGAAAAATTTTATTATTCTTTTTTTAAAAGCTTTAAACTTTTAACGAAAAAATTTTTTAAAAATGTTTTTTTTAAAAAAAGCCTTTTGACTTTTCGCTTTTAACGGGAAAACAAAAAAACCCTTTTTATTTTTTTTTTAAAATCCCAAATTTAACGAAAAAATTTAAAATCTTTTTTTAAAAAACGCATTTTAGTTTTAATCTTTTTTAAGCGAAAACGGGAAAAACGCAATTTTTTGTTTTTTTAAAATTTTTTTTAGGAAAAAAAAAATTTTAAAATTTTTTAAATTTTTTTGCAAACTTTTGTTTAAGTTTAATGTTTTAAGCAAAACAGCTTTTAAAAAAGGGTTTTACTTTTTATTAAAGCGTTATTTTTTAACGATTAAAAGTTAAAATTTTATTTTGAAAAACCCCTTTTAGAACCTTTTTCGCAAAAAACCCAAAAAAAACCAAAATTTTTTTACCCTTTTTTTTAATTGTTTATTTTAAATTTTCCTTTAAAAATTTAAAATTTTTATTTTAAAAAAAAGCTTTTTTTTAAATTTTTTTTAACCGCTAAAACGGGAAAAAAAAATTTTTTATTTTCGTTTTTATTAATATTTTTTTTGAACGATTTCAACGATCTAAAATGCTTGAAAATGCTTATTTTAGCAAAACAGCACTTTTTTGGGCTTTAATCTGCGGTTTTAAACGCGTAAAACCATAAAAGGGTAATTTTTTTATTCTTTTTTATTAATATTTTTTATTTGAACGTTTTCCCAACGATCTAAAAATGCTTAAAAAGGCCTTTTTTTACCCAAAACACCCTTTTTGAGCTTTAATCTGCTTTTTAACGCGTAAAAAAACATAAAACGACAATTTTTATTATTCTTTTTTTATTAATATTTTTCCCGGGGGGAAGGGTTTAAAACGTCTAAAATGTTTTGGAAAGTTATTTAGCAAAAAAACACGTTTTGAGCTTTTAATCTGCGTTTTAAGGGTAAAAAAACATAAAAAGGGGACAATTTTTTTTTTTTTTTAATATTTTTCCCCTTTTGAACAAATTTCAGGGGTCTAAAATGCTTGAAAATCTTATTTTAAAAAACAGCACGTTTGAGTTTTTAATCTGCTTTTTTAACCCCGTAAAAAAACAAAAAAACGACGAATTTTTTATTTTTTGTTTTTTTTAAATGGCCTATTTGAAGTTTTTAACGATCAAAAAGGGCGAAAATGCTTATTTTAGCAAAAAAACCTTTTTGAGTTTTTAATCGCGTTTTAAGGGTAAAAAAACAAAAAAACGACAAATTTTTATTATTCGTTTTTATTAATATTCTTCTATTTGAACTATTTCAACGATCTAAAATCTTGAAAATGCTTTTTTTTAGCAAAACAGCACTTTTTGAGCTTTAATCTGTGTTTTTAACGCGTAAAACAGCAAAAAAAAGGGCGAAATTTTTATTATTCGTTTTTACTAAGGGCGTCTATTTGGTTTAAACGATCAAAAAGGGCGAAAATGATTATTTTAGCAAAACAGCACTTTTTGGGGGCCAAATCTGCGTTTTAAACGCGTAAAAAAACAAAAAAACGACAAAATTTTTATTATTCGTTTTTTTTAAATTTGCTTCTATTTGAACGTTTTCAACGATCTAAAAATGTTTTGAAAATCTTTTTTTAGCAAAACAGCACGTTTTAAAGGCTTTAATCTGCTTTTTAACGGGGTAAAACAGCAAAAAAACGACGAAAATTATTCGTTTTTAAATATTGCGTCTTTTGGGAACAATTTCAACGACCCAAAAATGCTTAAAAATACTTTTTTTAGCAAAACAGCCTTTTTTGAGTTTTTAATCCCGTTTTAATGCGTAAAAAAACATAAAACGAAAAATTTTTTTTATTATTCGTTTTTATTAATATTGCGTCTTTTTTGAACGATTTCAACGATCAAAATGTTTTGAAAATGCTTATTTTAGCAAAACAGCACGTTTTGAGCTTTTAATCTCCCTTTTTAAGGGTAAAAAAACAAAAAAACGACGAAATTTTTATTATTCGTTTTTTAATATTGCGTCTATTTGAACGTTTTTTAACGAACTAAAATGCTTAAAAATCTTACTTTAGCAAAACAGCCTTTTTTTGAGCTTTAATCTGCGTTTTAACGCGAAAAACAACAAAAAAACGACAATTTTTTTATTATTCTTTTTTATTAATTTGCTTCTATTTGAACGTTTTTAAACGATCTAAAAGGGCAGAAAATGCTTTTTGCAAAACAGCACTTTTTAAAGCTTTAATCTGGGGGTTTTTAACGCGTAAAACAACATAAAACGACGAAATTTTTTTTATTCTTTTTTTTATTAATATTGCGTCTATTTGAAAAAAATTTTAACAAAACTAAAATTCTAGAAAATCTTATTTTAAGAAAACCAGCACGTTTTGAGTTTTTAATCTGCTTTTTTAAGGGTAAAAAAACATAAAAACGACGAATTTTTTTATTTTCGTTTTTATTAATTTGCTTCTATTTGAACGATTTTAACGATTTTAAAATGTTAAAAATGCTTATTTTAGAAAAACACCCGTTTTAATTTTAATCTGCTTTTTTTAAGGGTAAAAAAACAAAAAAACGACAAAAATTTTTTATTATTCTTTTTTTATTAATTTTTGCGTCTATTTGAACGATTTCAACGATCTAAAATGCTTAAAAAATGCTTATTTTAAAAACCCCGTTTTGAGTTTTTAATCTGTTTTTTTAACGCGTAAAACAGCATAAAAACGACAAAATTTTTTTTTTATTCTTTTTTATTAATATTGCTTCTATTTGAACTATTTAAAGGATCTAAAATGCTTGAAAATGCTTAACAAAACAGCACGTTTTTGAACTTTTAATCTGCGTTTTTTAACGCGTAAAAACAGCATATAAAAACGGCGAAATTTTTTTATTATTCGTTTTACTAATATTGCACGTCATTTTGAACGATTTTTGGCGCGATCACAAAATGCTTGAAAATGATTATTTAGCAAAACAGCACGTTTTGAGCTTTTAATCTGCGTTTTAACGCGTAAAACAGCATAAAACGACGAATTTTACGTTATTATTCGTTTTTATTAATATTGCTTCCTATTTGAACGATTTCAACGATCTAAAATGCTTGAAAATGCTTATTTTAGCAAAACAGCACGTTTTGAGCTTTAATCTGCGTTTTAACGCGTAAAACAGCTAAAAACGACGAATTTTTTATTATTCGTTTTTATTAATATTGCTTCTATTTGAACTATTTCAACGATCTAAAATGCTTGAAAATGCTTATTTTAGCAAAACAGCACTTTTTGAGCTTTTAATCTGCGTTTTAACGCGTAAAACAGCATAAAACGACGATATTTTTATTATTCGTTTTTACTAATATTGCGTCTATTTGAACGATTTCAACGATCTAAAATGCTTGAAAATGATTATTTTAGCAAAACAGCACGTTTTGAGCTTTTAATCTGCGTTTTAACGCGTAAAACAGCATAAAAACGACGAATTTTTATTATTCGTTTTTATTAATATTGCTTCTATTTGAACGATTTCAACGATCTAAAATGCTTGAAAATGCTTATTTTAGCAAAACAGACGTTTTGAGCTTTAATCTGCGTTTTAACGCGTAAAACAGCATAAAAACGACGAATTTGTTATTATTCGTTTTTATTAATATTGCGTCTATTTGAACGATTTCAACGATCTAAAATGCTTGAAAATGCTTATTTTAGCAAAACAGCACGTTTTGAGCTTAATCTGCGTTTTAACGCGTAAAACAGCATAAAACGACGAATTTTTATTATTCGTTTTTATTAATATTGTCTATTTGAACGATTTCAACGATCTAAAATGCTTGAAAATGCTTATTTTAGCAAAACAGCACGTTTTGAGCTTTAATCTGCGTTTTAACGCGTAAAACAGCATAAAACGACGAAATTTTTATTATTCGTTTTTTATTAATATTGCGTCTATTTGAACCATTTCAACGATCTAAAATGCGTGAAAATGCTTATTTTTGCAAAACAGCACATTTTGAGCTTTAACCTGCGTTTTAACGCGTAAAACAGCATAAAACGATGAATTTTTTATTATTCGTTTTTATTAATATTGCTTCAATTTGAACGACTTCAACGATCTAGAATGCTGAAAATGCTTATTTTAGCAAAACAGCACGTTTTGAGCTTTAATCTGCGTTTAACGCGTAAAACAGCATAAAACGACGAAATTTTTATTATTCGTTTTTATTAATATTGCGTCTATTTGAACGATTTCAACCATCTAAAATGCTTGAAAATGCTTATTTTAGCAAAACAGCACGTTTTGAGTTTTTAATCTGCGTTTTACGCGTAAAACAGCATAAAAACGACGAATTTTTTATTATTCGTTTTTATAATATTGCTTCTATTTGAACGATTTCAACGATCTAAAATGCTTGAAAATGCTTATTTTAGCAAAACAGCACGTTTTGAGCTTTAATCTGCGTTTTAACGCGTAAACAGCATAAAACGACGAAATTTTTATTATTCGTTTTTTATTAATATTGCGTCTATTTGAACGATTTTAACGATCTAAAATGCTGGAAAATGCTTATTTTAGCAAAACAGCACGTTTTGAGCTTTAATCTGCGTTTTAACGCGTAAAACAGCCTAAAACGACAATTTTTATTATTCGTTTTTATTAATATTGCGTCTATTTGAACGATTTCCACGATGTAAAATGCTTGAAAATGCGTATTTTAGCAAAACAGCACGTTTTGAGCTTTAATCTGCGTTTTAACGCGTAAAACAGCATAAAACGACGAGAATTTTATTATTCGTTTTTATTTAATATTGCGTCTATTTGAACGATTTCAACGATCAAAATGCTTGAATATGCTTATTTTAGCAAAACACCCTTTGTT
>NW_027047043.1:0-17921 GCF_025399875.1 Dalotia coriaria | reverse complement strand
GCTTGAAAATGCTTATTTTGTGCAAAACAGCATCGTTTTGAGCTTTAATCTGCGCTTTAACGCGTAAAACAGCATAAAAAACGACGAATTTTTTTATTATTCCGTTTTTATTAATATTGCTTCTATTTGAACGATTTCAACGATCTAAAATGCTTGAAAATGCTTATTTTAGCAAAACAGTACGTTTTGAGAGCTTTTAATCTGCGTTTTAACGCGTGAAACAGCATAAAAATCGACGAAATTTTATTATCTGTTTTTATTAATATTGCGTCTATTTGAAACGTGATTTCAACGATCCAAAAATGCTTGAAAAATGCTTATTTTAGCAAAACAGCATCGTTTTGAGTTTTAATCTGCGTTTTTAACGGCGTAAAACAGCATAAAACGACGAATTTTTATTATTCCGTTTTTATTAATATTGCTTCTATTTGAAACGTGATTTCAACGGGGATCTAAAATGCTTGAAAATGCTTATTTTAGCAAAACAGCACGTTTTGAGCTGGCAATCTGCGTGTTTTGCTGGCGTAAAACAGCATAAAACGACGAAATTTTTATTATTCTGTTTTTATTACTATTGCGTCTATTTGAACGATTTCAACGTGATCTAAAATGCGTGAAAATGGGATTATTTTAGCAAAACAGCACGTTTTGAGCTTTAATCTGCGTTTTAACGCGGGTAAAACAGCATAAAAACGACGAATTTTTTATTATTCCTCGTTTTTATTAATATTGCTTCTATTTTAACGATTTCAACGGGATCTAAAATGCTTGAAAAATGCTTTTATTTTAGCAAAACAGCACGTTTTGAGTTTTAATCTGCGTTTTAACGCGTAAAAACAGCATAAAAACGACGAAATTTTATTATTCGTTTCTCTTATTAATATTGCTTCTATTTTCTGAACGATTTCAACGATCTAAAATGCTTGAAAATGCTTATTTTGTAAAACAGCACGTTTTGAGTTTTAATCTGCGTTTCTTTAACGTAAAACAAGTATAAAAACGTGACGAAATTTTATTATTCGTTTTGGCTGGCTATTATTGCTTCTATTTGAACGATTTCAACGATCTAAAAATGCTTGAAAATGTTACGGCAAAACAGCACGTTTTATTTTAATCTGCGTTTTAACGTACCGCATAAAAACGACGAATTTTTTTATTATTCGTTTTTATTAATATTGCTTCTATTTGAAAGGATTTCAACGTGATCTACAATGCTTGAAAATGCTTATTTTAGCAAAAAAACGGCACGTTTTGAGTTTTAATCTGCGTTTTAACGCGTAAAACAGCATAAAAACGTAGTTGAAATTTTATTATTCGTTTTTATTAATATTGCTTCTATTTGAACGATTTCAACGTTCTATAATGTGCTGAAAATGCTTATTTTAGCAAAACAGTACCAAGTTTTGAGCTTTAATCTGCGTTTTAACGTATAAAAACAAGCAGATAAAAACGACAATTTTTATTATTCGTTTTTATTAATATTGTTTCTATTTGAACGTGATTTCAATGATCTAAAATGTTTGAAAATGCTTATTTTAGCAAAACAGCACGTTTTGAGCTTTAATCTGCGTTTTAACGCGTAAAACAGCATAAAAACGACGAAATTTTTATTATTCGTTTTTTATTAATATTGCGTCTATTTGAACGATTTCCCAACGGATTCAAAATGCGTGAAAATGATTATTTTAAAGCAAAACAGCACGTTTTGAAGCTTTAATCTGCGTTTTAACGGCGTAAAACAGCATAAAACGATGAATTTTTATTATTCGTTTTATTAATATTGTTTCTATTTGAAACGGATTTCAATCGATCTAAAATGCTTGAAAAATGCTTTACCTTTAGCTAAACAAGCACGTTTTGAGTTTTAATCTGCGTTTTAACGCGTAAAACAGCATAAAAAACGACGAAATTTTTATTATTCGTTTTATTACTATTGCGTCTATTTGAACGTGATTTCAACGGGATCTAAATGCTTGAAAATGATTATTTTAGCAAAACAGCATCGTTTTGAGCTTTAATCTGCGTTTTAACGGCGTAAAACAGCATAAAACGACGAATTTTTATTATTCGTTTTATTAATATTGCTTCTATTTGAAATCGATTTCCCAATGATCTTAAAATGCTTGAAAAATGTTTATTTTAGCAAACAGCACGTTTTGAGTTTTTAATCTGCGTTTTAACGCGTAAAAAATAAAAGTATAAAACGACAAATTTTTATTATTTGTTTTTATTAATATTACTTATTTGAATGATTTAACGATCTATAATGCTTGAAAATGCTTATTTTAGCAAAAAACAGCATCGTTTTGAGTTTTAATCTGTTTTAACGCGTACTGGCTGGTGCTACAAAACGACGAATTTTTATTATTCGTTTTTATTAATATTGTTTCTATTTGAATCGATTTCAACGTGATCTAAAATGCTCTTCTGAAATGCTTATTTTAGCAAAACAACACGTTTTGAGCGCTTCTTAACTTGCGTTTAACGCGTAAAAACAGCAGCGTAAAACGGGACGAATTTTTTATTATTCGTTTTTATTAATATTGCGTCTATTTGAATGATTCCGACGATTCAAAAATGCTTGAAAATGATTATTTTAGCAAAACAGCACGGCTTTTGAGTTTAATCTGCGTTTTAACGCGTAAACAGCATAATAACGACGAAATTTTTATTATTATTCGTTTTATTAATATTGCGTCTATTTGAAACGATTTCAACGGGATCTAAATGCCGCTTGAAAATGCTTATTTTAGCAAACAGCACGTTTTGTTTAATCTGCGTTTTAACGCGTAAAACAAAAGCATAAAAACGACGAAATTTTATTATTCGTTTTATACTATTGCGTCTATTTTAACGATTTCAACATCTAAAATGCTTGGAAATGCTTATTTTGCAAAACAGCACGTTTTGCTTTAATTCAGGCTTAACGCGTAAATGTTACAAAAAACGACGAATTTTGCTATTCGTTGTTTTTATTACTATTGCTTCGCATTTGAAACGATTTCAACGATCTAAAAATGCTTGAAAATGTTTATTTTGTGCTAAACAGCACGTTTTGAGCTTTAATCTGCGTTTTAACGCGTAAAATGGCATAAAACGACGAAATTTCTTATTCGTTTTATTAATATTGCGTCTATTTGAAATCAGATTTCCCAACGATCCAAAATGCTTGAAAAATGCTTATTTTAGCAAACAGCATCGTTTTGAGTTTTAAATCTGCGTTTAACGCGTAAAACAGCATAAAAACGACGAATTTTTTATTATCTTGTTTTTATTAATATTGTTTCTATTTGAACGATTTCAACGATCTAAAAATGCTTGAAAATGCTTTATTTTAAGCAAAACAGCACGTTTGAGCTATAAT
The DNA here is from genome assembly GCF_025399875.1 of Dalotia coriaria. Classification (NCBI taxonomy): domain Eukaryota; kingdom Metazoa; phylum Arthropoda; class Insecta; order Coleoptera; family Staphylinidae; genus Dalotia; species Dalotia coriaria. Next base: position 14,557 of record NW_027047043.1, on the reverse strand, counting down.
CTGCGTTTTACAAGGTAAAACAGCTAAAACGACGAAATTTTATTATTCGTTTTTATTACTGTTTCTGCGTATTTGAACGATTTCAACGATCTAAAATGCTTGAAAAATGCTTATTTTAGCAAAACAGCACCTTTTGAGTTTTAATCTGCGTTTTAACGCGTAAAACAAGTATAAAAAACGACGAAATTTTATTATTCGTTTTATTAATATTGCTTCTATTTGAACGATTTCAACGATCTATAATGCTGGAAAATGCTTATTTTAGCAAAACAGCACGTTTGATTTTAATCTGCGTTTTAAACGCATAAACAGCATAAAACGACGAATTTTATTATCTGTTTGTTATTAATATTGTTTATTTGAACGATTTAACGATCTAAAATGTTTGAAAATGCTTATTTCAGCAAAAACAGCATCGTTTTGAGTTTTAATCTGCGTTTTAACGCGTGTGAAAACAGCATAAAAAAAACGACTTTGTGTACCTTTATTATCTGTTTTATTAATATTGCGTCTATTTGAACGATTTCAATCTAAAATGCGTGAAAATGATTATTTTAGCAAAACAGCACGTTTTGAGTTTTAATCTGCGTTTTAACGCAAAAACAGCATAAAACGGACGAATTTTATTATTCGTTTTTATTAATATTGGTTTCTATTTGAACGATTTCCAACGATCTAAAATGCTTGAAAAATGCTTATTTTGTGCCAAAACAGCACGTTTTGAGCTTTAATCTGCTTTTTAACGCGTAAAACAGCAAAAAAACGACGAAATTTTTATTATTCGTTTTTATTAATATTGCGTCTTTTTTAAAACGATTTCAACGATTAAAATGTTTAAAAATGTTTATTTTAGCAAACAGCACGTTTTGAGCTTTATCCCGTTTTAACGCGAAAAAAAAGTATAAAACGACGAATTTTTATTATTCGTTTTTATTAATATTGCGTCTATTTGAACGATTTCAACGATCTAAAATGTTGAAAATGCTTATTTGCAAAACAGCACGTTTTGAGCTTCAATCTGCGTTTTAACGCAAAAAACAGCATAAAACACGAATTTTTATTATTCGTTTTTTTTAATATTGCGTCTTTTTTGAACCGATTTCAACGATCTAAAATGTTTGGGAAAATGATTATTTTAGCAAAACAAAGTTTTGAGCTTTAATCTGCGTTTTAACGCGTAAAACAGCATAAAACGACGAAATTTTTATTATTCGTTTTATTAATATTGCGTCTATTTGAACGATTTCAACGATCTAAAATGCTTGAAAAATGCTTATTTTAGCAAAACAGAAAGTTTTGAGTTTTTAATCTGAGTTTTAACGCAAAAAACAGCATAAAACGACGAATTTTTAATTTTCTGTTTTTATTATTGCTTCTATGTGAACGATTTCAACGATCTAAATGCTTGAAAATGTTATTTTAGCAAAACAGCACGTTTTGAGTTTAATCTGCGTTTAACGCGAAAAACAGCATAAAAACGACGAAATTTTTATTATTCGTTTTTATTAATATTGGTCTATTTGAACGATTTCAACGATCTAAAATGCTTGAAAATGCTTATTTTAGCAAACAGCACGTTTTGAGTTTTAATCTGCGTTTTAACGCGTAAAATAGCATAAAAACGACGAATTTTATTATTCGTTTTTATTAATATTGCTTCTATTTGAACGATTTCAACGATCTGAAAAATGCTTTTTAGCAAAACAACACGTTTTGAGTTTTAATCTGCTTAACGCGTAAAACGCTAAAAACGACGAAATTTTATATCATTTTTATTAATATTGCGTCTATTTGAACGATTCAACGATCTAAAATGCTTAAAAATGAGATTTAGCAAACAGCACGTTTTGAGTTTAATCTGCTTTTTAAACCCGTAAACAGCATAATAACGACGAAATTTTATTATTCGTTTTTATTAATATTGCGTCTATTTGAACGATTTCAACGATCTAAAATGCTTGAAAATGCTTATTTTGCAAAACAGCCCGTTTATTTAATCTGCGTTTTAACGCGTAAACAGAAATAAAACGAAGAATTTTTATTATTCGTTTTTATTAATATTGCTTCTATATGAACGATTTCAACGATCTAAAATGCTTGAAAATGTTTATTTTAGCAAAACAGCAGTTTTGAGCTTTAATCTGCGTTTTAACCCCAAAACAGCATAAAAACGACGAAAATTTTTATTATTCGTTTTTTTTAATTTGCATCTATTTAAAACGATTTCAACGATCTAAAATGCTTGAAAATGCTTATTTTCGCAAAACAGCACATTTTGAGCTTTAATCGCGTTTTAACGCGAAACAGCATAAAAACGACGAATTTTTATTATTCTTTTTTATAAATTGCGTCTATTTGAACGATTTCAACGATCTAAAATGCTTGAAAATGCTTATTTTAGCAAAACAGCACGTTTTGAGTTTTAATGCGTTTTAACGCTAAAACAGCATAAAAAACGACACGAAATTTTTATTATTCTTTTTTATTAATATTGCGTCTATTTGAACGATTTCAACGATCTAAAATGGGGAAAATGCTTTTTTAGCAAAAAAACGTTTTGAGTTTAATCGCTTTTTAACGCGTAAAAACATAAAATGACAAATTTTTTTTATTATTCGTTTTTATTAATATTGTTCTATTTAAACGATTTCAACGATCTAAAATGCTTAAAAAATGCTTATTTTAGCAAAACAGCACTTTTTGGGTTTTTAATCTGCTTTTTAACGCGTAAGACAGCATAAAACGACAAAATTTTTTTAATTCGTTTTTTTTTAAATATTGCGTCTATTTAAACGATTTCAACGATCTAAAATGCTTGAAAAATGCTTATTTAGCAAAACAAAAGCACGTTTTGAGCTTTAATTCATAAGGTTTTAACGCGTAAACAGCATAAAACGACGAAATTTTTATTATTCGTTTTATTAATATTGCGTCTATTTAAAAGATTTCAACGATCTGGGAAAATGTTTGAAAAATGCTTATTTTAGCAAAACAGCACGTTTTGAGCTTTAATCTGCGTTTTAACGCGTAAACAGCACATAAAACGACGAATTTTGATTATTCGTTTTATTAATATTTCTTCTATTTGAACGATTTCCAACGATCTAAAATGTTTGAAAATGCTTATTTTAGCAAAAACAGCACGTTTTGAGCTTCTAATCTGCGTTTTAACGTAAGCGTAAAACAGCATAAAAACGACGACTTTTATTATTCGTTTTATTACCATTGCGTTTATTTTGAACGATTTCAAATCGATCTAAAATGCTTCTGGAAAATGCTTTCTATTTTAGCAAAACAGCACGTTTTGAGCTTTAATCTGGCGTTTTAACGCGTAAAACAGCATAAAAAAAACGACGAATTTTTATTATTCGTTTTATTAATATTGCTCATTTGAAACGATTTCAACGATCTAAAATGCTTGAAAAATGTTTTATTTTAGCAAAAACAGCACGTTTTGAGCTTTAATCTGCGTTTTAACGCGTAAAACAGCATGTAAAAAACGACGAATTTTATTATTCGTTTTTATTAATATTGTTTATTTGAACGATTTCAACGACCGTACCGCTTTGAAAATGCTTATATTTGTGCAAAACAGCACGCGTTTTTGAGCTTCTAAATTCGCGTTTTAACGCGTAAAACAACAGCATAAAACGACGAATTTTTATTATTCGTTTTTATTAATATTGCGTCTATTTGAACGTGATTTCAACGATCTAAAGCGGTCGTAGCAAAACAGCACGTTTTGAGCTTTAATCTGGCGTTTAACGCGTAAACGCATAAAAACGACGAATTTTTATTATTCGTTTTTATTAATATTGCTTCTATTTGAAACGATTTCAACGATCTAAAATGCTTGAAAATGCTTATTTTAGCAAAACAGCACGTTTTTGAGCTTTAATCTGCGTTTTAACGCGTAAAAATGGTGCGCATGTAAAACCACGTGAATTTTTATTATTCGTTTTTATTAATATTGCTTCTATTTGAACAATTTCTAACGATCTAAAATGCTTGAAAAATGTTTATTTTAGCAAAACAGCACGTTTTGAGTTTTAATCTGCGTTTAACGCGTAAAACGGCATGTAAAACGACGAAATTTTTATTATTCGTTTTTATTTTTATTGCGTCTATTTGAAATGTGATTTCAACGATCTTAAAAATGCTTGAAAAATGCTTATTTTGTAGCAAAAACAGCACGTTTTGAGTTTTAATCTGCGTTTTAACGCGCGTAAAACAGCATACATGTGACGAATTTTATTATTCGTTTTTATTAATATTGCTTCTATTTGAACGATTTCAACGATTCAAAATGCTTTGTGCGCTTTTATTTGAGCAAAACAGCACGTTTTGAGTTTTATTCTGCGTTTTAACGCGTAAACAGCATAAAAACGACGAATTTTATTATTCGTTTTTTATTAATATTGCGTCTATTTGAACGATTTCCCAACGATCTAAAATGTTTATTTTAGCAAAAACAGCACGTTTTGAACTTTTAATCTGCGTTTTAACGCGCGTAAACAGCATAAAACGACGAATTTTTTTATTATTCGTTTTTATTAATATTGGTTTCCTATTTGAACGATTTCTCAACGATCTAAAATGCTTGAAAATGCTTATTTTAGCAAAACAGCACGTTTTGAGTTTTAATCTGCGTTTTAACGCGTAAAAACAGCATAAAACGACGAATTTTTTATTATTATTCGTTTTATTAATATTGTTTCTATTTGAACAATTTCAACGATCTAAAATGCTTGAAAATGCTTATTTTAGCAAAACAGCAATGTTTTGAGCTTTAATTGCGTTTTAACGCGTAAAACGGTACAAAAACGACGAAATTTTTATTATCTGTTTTTATTCTTATTGCGTCTATTTTGAACGATTTCAACGATCTAAAAATGCTTTGAAAATGCTTTTATTTGTGCTAAAACAGTTATCGTTCTGAGCTTTAATCTGCGTTTTAACGCGTAAACAGTATAAAAACGACGAATTTTATATTATTCGTTTTTATTAATATTGTTTCTATTTGAACGATTTCAACGATCTAAATGCTTGAAATGTTTATTTTAGCAAAACAGGATTGTTTTGAGTTTTAATCTGCGTTTTAACGCGTAAAACAGCATAAAAACGACGAAATTTTTATTATCTGTTTTATAATATTGCGTCTATTTAAACGATTTCAACGATCTAAAATGTTTCTTTGAAAATGCTTATTTCCAGCCAAACAGCATCGTTTTGAGCTTTAATCTGCGGTTTTAACGCGTACAAAACGCATCTAAATTTTTTATTATTCGTTCTTTTATTAATACTGCTTCTATTTGAACGATTTCAACGATCTAAAATGCTTGAAAATGCTTATTTTAGCAAAAACAGCACGTTTGAGCTTTTAATCTGCGTTTAACGCGTAAAACAGCATAAAAAACGACGAATTTTTATTATCCGTTTTTATTACTATTGCGTGTATTTGAACGATTTCAACGATCTAAAAATGCTTGAAATGCTTATTTTAGCAAACAGCACGTTTTGAGTTTTAATCTGCGTTTTAACGCGTAAAACGTTACGTAAAAACGACGAATTTTTTATTATTCGTTTTTATTAATATTGCTTTATATTTGGAACGATTCTCAACGATCTAAAATGCTTGAAAATGCTTATTTTAGCAAAACAGCAATGTTTTGAGCTTAATCTGCGTTTTAACGCGCGTAAAACAGCAGCATAAAACGTGACGAATTTTTTATTATTCGTTTTATTAATATTGCTTCTATTTGAACGATTTCAACGTGATTCAAAATGCTTGAAAATGCTTATTTTAGCAAAACAGCACGTTTTGAGCTTTAATCTGCGTTTTAACGCGTAAAACGGCATAAAACGACGAATTTTTATTATTCGTTTTATTAATATTGCTTCTATTTGAACGATTTCAACGATCAAAAAATGCTTGAAAATGCTTATTTGAGCAAAACAGCACGTTTTGAGTTTATTCTGCGTTTTAACGCGTAAAACAGCATAAAACGACGAATTTTTTATTATTCGTTTTATTAATATTGCGTCTATTTGAACGATTTCAACGATCTAAAATGCTTATTTTAGCAAAACAGCACGTTTTGAACTTTAATCTGCGTTTTAACGCGTAAAACAGCATAAAAACGCCGAATTTTTTATTATTCGTTTTTATTAATATTGCTTCTATTTGAACGATTCAACGATGTAAAATGCTTGAAAATGCTTATTTTAGCCAAACAGCACGTTTTGAGCTTTAATCTGTGTTTTAACGCGTAAAACAGCATAAAAACGACTAAATTTTTATTATTCGTTTTTATTAATATTGCTTCTATTTGAACGATTTCAACGATCTAAAATGCTTGAAAATGCTTATTTTAGCAAAACAGCACGTTTTGAGCTTTAATCTGCGTTTTAACGCGTAAAACAGCATAAAAATGACGAATTTTTATTATTCGTTTTTTATTAATATTGCTTCTATTTGAACGATTTCAACGATCTAAAATGCTGAAAATGCTTTTTTTTAGCAAACAGCACGTTTTGAGCTTTAATCTGCGTTTTAACGCGTAAACACATAAAACGACGAAATTTTTATTATTCGTTTTATTAATATTACTTCTATTTGAACGATTTCAACGATCTAAAATGCTTGAAAATGCTTATTTTAGCAAAACAGCACGTTTTGACCTTTAATCTGCGTTTTAACGCTAAAACAGCATAAAAATGACAATTTTTTATTATTCGTTTTTATTAATATTGCTTCTATTTGAACGATTTCAACGATCTATAATGCTTGAAAATGCTTTTTTTTAGCAAAACAGCACATTTTGAGCTTTAATCTGCGTTTAACGCGTAAAACAGCATAAAAACGACGAATTTTTATTATTCTTTTTTACTAATATTGCGTCTATTTGAACGATGTCAACGATCAAAAATGCTTGAAAATGCTTTTTTTAAAAGCAAAAAGTGTTTTGAGTTTTTTTTTAACTGCTTTTTATAACGCGAAAAAAACAGCAAAAAAAACGACAAATTTTTTTATTATTCTTTTTTTAAATATTGTTTTATTTGAACGATTTCAAGGGGATCTAAAATGCTTGAAAATGTTTTATTTTAGAAAAAACAGCACTTTTTAAATCTGCGTTTTAACGCGAAAAAACAGCAAAAAACCCGACAAAATTTTTTATTATTCTTTTTTATTAATATTGCGTCTATTTGAACGATTTCAACGATTTTAAAATGCTTGAAAAGGGCTTATTTTAGCAAAACAGCACTTTTTGAGTTTTAATCTGGTTTAACCCCCAAAACAGCAAAAAAAACGACAAAATTTTTTTTTTTCCCGTTTTTTATTAATAGTGCTTCTATTTCAACGAATTCAACGATCAAAAAAATGTTGAAAATGCTTTTTTTAAAAGAAAAAAACAGCACGTTTTGAGCTTTAATCTGCGTTTTAACGCGAAAAAACAGCAAAAAAACGACAAAAATTTTTTTTATTATTCGTTTTTTTTAAATTTATTTTATTTGAACGATTTCAAGGGATCAAAAAATGCTTGAAAATGTTTATTTTAGAAAAACAGCACGTTTTGATTTTTAATTTTGCGTTTTAAGGGAAAAAAGCAAAAAAACGACAAATTTTTTTTATTATTTTTTTTTTATTAATATTGCTTTTTATTTAAAAGATTTCAACGATCAAAAATGCTTGAAAATGCTTATTTTAGAAAAACAGCAGGGTTTTTGATTTTTAAACCCGCGTTTTAACGGTAAAACAGCAAAAAAATGACAAATTTTTTTAATTTTTCCCTTTTTTATTAATATTTTTCTATTTGAACGTTTTCCCCAACGATCTAAAATGCTTGAAAATGTTATTTTTAAAAATACGTTTTGAGTTTTAATCTGCGTTTTAATCGGGGTAAAAGGAAAAACGACGAAATTTTTATTTTTTGGGGGTTTTATTAAATTACTTTTTTTGGGAAACGATTTAAAACGATCAAAAAAATGCTTGAAAATGCTTTTTTTTTAGCAAAACAGCACTTTTTGAGTTTTTAATCGCTTTTTAACGCGTTAAACAGCATAAAAATAAATTTTTTTATTATTCTTTTTTATTAATTTTTTTTTCCCTTATTTGAACGATTTCAACGATCAAAAAATGCTTGAAAATGCTTATTTTGGAAAAAAAGCACTTTTTGAGCTTTAACCCGCGTTTTAAGGGTAAAACAGCAAAAAAACGACAAATTTTTTATTATTCGTTTTTTTATTAAATTGCGTCTATTTGAACGTTTTAACGACCCAAAATGCTTGAAAATGTTTTATTTTAGAAAAACAGCACGTTTTTGAGTTTTTAATCTGCTTTTTAACGCGTAAACAGCAAAAACGACGAATTTATTTTTTAAATTCGTTTTTATTAATATTGCTTCTATTTAAAACGTTTTTAACGTTTAAAAAAATGCTTGAACATGCTTTTTTTTGGCAAAACAGCACTTTTTGGGAGCTTTAATCTGCTTTTTAAAGGGGGAAACAGCAAAAAAAAGGGACGAAATTTTTATTATTCTTTTTAAATTAATATTGCGTCTATTTGAACGATTTAATGATCAAAAAATCCCAAAAATTTTTTTTATTTTAGAAAAAACAGCACTTTTTTGACCTTTAACCCGCTTTTTTAAGCGTAAAAAAACCCAAAAAAAACGAAAAATTTTTTTTATTCTTTTTTACCAATATTGCGTCTATTTGAAGGGATGTCTACGATCAAAAAAATGCTTGAAAATGCTTATTTTAGCAAAACAGCACTTTTTGGAGTTTTAATCTGCGTTTTAACGCGTAAAACAGCATAAAAAACGTAAAATTTTTTATTATTCGTTTTTTTTTAATATTGCTTCTATTTTGAACGATTTCAACGATCTAAAATGCTTGAAAATGCTTTTTTTTGGCAAAAACAGCACTTTTTGAGCTTTAATCTGCTTTTTAACGCGAAAACGTAAAAAACGACAAAATTTTTATTATTCGTTTTTATTAATATTGCGTCTATTTGAAGGGGATGTAAACCCAAAAATGCTTGAAAATGTTTTATTTTAGCAAAAAAAAAGAATTTTTTTTTTTTAAAAATCTGCGTTTTAACGCAAAAAACAGCTTTAAAAACACTTTTTTTTTTATTATTCGTTTTTATTAATATTGCGTCTATTTGAACGATTTCAACGATCTAAAATGCTGAAAATGCTTATTTTAGCAAAACAGCACGTTTTGAGTTTAATCTGCGTTTTAACGCGTAAAACAGCTTAAAAACGACGAAATTTTTTATTATTCGTTTTTATTAATATTGCGTCTATTTAACGATTTCAACGATCTAAAATGCTTGAAAATGCTTATTTTAGCAAAACAGCACGTTTCAAGCTTTTAATCTCGTTTTAACGCGTAAAACAGCATAAAAACGACGAATTTTATTATTCGTTTTTATTAATATTGGTCTATTTAAACGTGATTTCAACGATCTAAAATGCTTGAAAATGCTTATTTGTAGCAAAACAGCACGTTTTGAGTTTTAATCTGCGTTTTAACGCGTAAAACAGCATAAAACGACGAATTTTTTATTATTCGTTTTTTTTAATATTGGTTCTATTTGAACGATTTCAACGATCAAAATGCTTGAAAATGCTTATTTTAGCAAAACAGCACGTTTTGAGCTTTAATCTGCGTTTTAACGCGTAAAACAGCATAAAAACGACGAATTTTTTATTATTCGTTTTTATTAATATTTTCTATTTGAACGATTTCAACGATCTAAAATGCTTGAAAATGTTATTTTAAGCAAAACAGCACGTTTTGAGCTTAATCTGCGTTTTAACGCGTAAAACAGCATAAAACGACGAATTTTATTATTCGTTTTTAATATTGCGTCAATTTGAAACGATTTCAACGATCTAAAATGCTTATTTTAGCAAAACAGCACGTTTTGAGTTTAATCTGCTTAACGCGTGTTCGGCATAAAACAGACGAATTTTTTTTATTATTCGCTTTATTAATATACGCATTTGGAACGATTTCAACGATCTAAAATGCTTGCAAAATGCTTATCGGCAAAAACAGCACGTTTTGAGTTTTAATCTGCGCCAACGGCGTAAAACAGCATAAAACGACGAATTTTTATTATTCGTTTTTATTAATATTGCTTCTATTTGAACAATTTCAACGATCTAAAATGCTTGAAAAATGCTTATTTAGCAAAACAGCACGTTTTGAGTTTTAATCTGCGTTTTAACGTAAAAGGCATAAAACGACGAAATTTTTATTATTCTGTTTACTTTATTGTCTATTTGAACGATTTCCCAACGATTCAAAATGCTTTGAAAATGCTTATTTTAGCAAAACAGCACGTTTTGAGTTTAATCTGCGTTTTAACGCGCGTAAAACAGCATAAAACGACAGAATTTTACATCTTTTCGTTTTTATTAATATTGCTTCTATTTGAACGATTTCTGCCCGATCCAAAATGCTTGAAAATGCTTATTTGAGCAAAACAGCAACGTTTTGAGTTTTATTCTGCGTTTTAACGCGTAAAACAGCATAAAACGACGAATTTTTATTATCTGCTTATTAATATTGCGTCTATTTGAACGATTTCAACGATCTAAAATGCTATTTCAGCAAAACAGCACGTTTTGAACTTTAATCTGCGTTAACGCGTAAAATTATACAAAACGACGAATTTTTTATTATTCGTTTTTATTATCATTTTGAACGATTTCAACGATCTAAAATGCTGAAAATGCTTATTTTAGCAAAACAGCACGTTTTGAGCTTTAATCTGCCGAACCGCGTAAAACAGCATAAAACGACGAATTTTATTCGTTTTTATTACTATTGCTTCTATTTGAACAATTTCAACGATCTAAAATGTGCTTTAAAAATGCTTATTTTAGCAAAACAGCACGTTTTGAGGCTTTAATCTGCGTTTTAACGCGTAAAAAACGGCATAATAAAAACGACGAAATTTTATTATCGTTTTTATTTTTATTGCGTCTATTTGAACGATTTCAACGATCTAAAATGCTTGAAAATGCTTATTTTAGCAAAAACAAAGCACGTTCTGAGCTTTAATCTGCGTTTTAACGCGTAAAACAGCATAAAAGGACGAATTTTTATTATTCGTTTTTATTAATATTAAGCTTCTATTTGAACGATTTCAACGACTCCAAAATGCTTGAAAATGCTTATTTTAGCAAAACAGACGTTTTGAGCTTTAATCTGCGTTTTAACGCTCAAAACAGCATAAAACGACGAAATTTTTATTATTCCGTTTTTATTAATATTGCTTCTATTTGAACGATTTCAACGATCTAAAATGCTTGAAAATGCTTATTTTAGCAAAACAGCACGTTTTGAGCTTTAATCTGCGTTTTAACGCGGTAAAACAACATAAAAACGACGAAATTTTTATTATTCGTTTTTATTAATATTGCGTCTATTTGGAACGATTTCAACGATCTAAAATGCTTGAAAAATGCTATTTTAGCAAAACACCCGTTTTGAGCTTTAATCTGCGTTTTAACGCGTAAAACAGCATAAAACGACGTTTATTATTCGTTTTTATTAATAGTGCTTCTATTTCAGCAATTCAACGATCTAAAATGCTTGAAAATCTTATTTTAAGCAAAACAGCACGTTTTGAGAGCTTTTAATTCGTTTTAACGCGTAAAACAGCATAAACACGAATTTTATTATTCGTTTTTATTAATATTACTTCTATTTGAACGATTTCAACGATCTAAAATGCTTGAAAATGCTTATTTTAGCAAAAACAGCACGTTTTGAGCTTTATCTGCTTTTTAAACGCGTAAAACCATAAAACGACGATTTAATTATTATTTTTATTAATATTAACTCATTTCACGATTTCAACGATCTAAAATGCTTGAAAATGCTTATTTTAGTAAACAGCACGTTTTATGAGCTTTAAATCTGCGTTTTTAACGCGTAAAACAGCATAAAAATGACGAATTTTTTATTATTCGTTTTATTAATATTGCTTCTATTTGACGATTTCAACGATCTAAAAAGCTTGAAAATGCTTATTTTAGCAAATCACGTTTTGAGTTTTTAATCTGCGTTTTAACGCGTAAAACAGCTAAAAACGACGAAATTTTGTTATTCGTTTTATTAATATTCTTCTATTTGAAGGGATTTCAACGATCTAAAATGCTGAAAATGCTTATTTTTAGCAAAACAGCACGTTTTGAGCTTTTAATCTGCGTTTTAACGCGTTAAACAGCATAAAACGACGATTTTTATTATTCGTTTTATTAATATTGCTCTATTTGAACGATTTCGCGATCTAAAATGCTTGAAAATGCTTATTTTAGAAACAGCACGTTTGAGCTTTAATCTGCGTTTTAACGCGTAAAAAGCAAAAACGACAAAATTTTTATTATTCGTTTTTATTAAACAGTTGCGCCTATTTGAACGATTTCAACGATCTAAAATGCTTGAAAATGCTTATTTAGCAAAACACCCGTTTGGGCTTTTAATCGCGTTTTGGCTAAAACAGCATAAAACGACAAATTTATTTATTATTCGTTTTTTATTAATATTGCTTCTATTTGGAACGATTTCAACGATCTAAAATGCTTGAAAATGCTTATTTTAGCAAAACAGCACTTTTTGAGCTTTAATCTGCGTTTTAACGCGTAAAACAGCATAAAACGACGAAATTTTTATTATTCGTTTTTATAATATTGCGTCTATTTGAACGATGTCAACGATCTAAAATGCTTGAAAATGCTTATTTTAGCAAAACAGCACGTTTTGAGCTTTAATCTGCGTTTTAACGCGTAAAACAGCATAAAAACGACGAATTTTTATTATTCGTTTTTATTAATATTGCTTCTATTTGAACGATTTCAACGATCTAAAATGCTTGAAAATTCTTATTTTAGCAAAACAGCACGTTTTGAGCTTTTAATCTCCCGTTTTAACGCGTAAAACAGCATAAAAACACGAAATTTTTATTATTCGTTTTTATTAATATTGCGTCTATTTGAACGATTTCACGATCTAAAATGCTTGAAAATGCTTATTTTAAGCAAAACAGCACGTTTTGAGCTTTTAATCTGCGTTTTAACGCGTAAAAAAAGCATAAAAACACGAATTTTTATTATTCGTTTTTATTAATATTGCTTCTATTTGAACGATTTCAACGATCTAAAATGCTTGAAAATGCTTATTTTAGCAAAACAGCACGTTTTGAGTTTAATCTGCGTTTAATGCGTAAACAGCCTAAAACGACGAAATTTTTATTATTCGTTTTTATTAATATTGCGTCTATTTGAACGATTCAACGATCTAAAATGCTTGAAAATGCTTATTTTAGCAAAACAGCACTTTTGAGCTTTTAATCTGCGTTTTAACGCGTAAAACAGCATAAAACGACGATTTTTATTATTCGTTTTTATTAATATTGCGTCTATTTGAACGATTTCAACGATCTAAAATGCTTGAAAATGCTTATTTTAGCAAAACAGCACGTTTGAGCTTTAATCTGCGTTTTAACGCGTAAAACAGCAAAAACGACAAAATTTTTATTATTCGTTTTTTATTAATATTGCGTCTATTTAAACGATTTCAACGATCTAAAATGCTTGAAAATGCTTATTTTAGCAAAAAGCACGTTTGAGCTTTAACCCTGCGTTTTAACGCGTAAAACAGCATAAAACGACGAATTTTTATTATTCGTTTTTATTAATTTTGGGTTTCTATTTGAACGATTTCAACGATCTAAAATGCTTGAAAATGCTTATTTTAGCAAAACAGCACGTTTTGAGTTTTAATCTGCGTTTTAAGGGTAAAACAGCATAAAACGACGAATTTTTTATTATTCGTTTTTATTAATATTCTTCTATTTGAACGATTTCAACGATCTAAAATGCTTGAAAATGCTTATTTTAGCAAAACAGCACTTTTTGAGCTTTTAATCTGCGTTTTAACGCGTAAAACACATAAAACGACGAATTTTTATTATTCGTTTTTATTAATATTGTTCTATTTGAACGATTTCAACGATCTAAAATGCTTGAAAATGCTTATTTTGGCAAACAGCACGTTTTGGCTTTAATCTGCGTTTTAACGCGTAAAACAGCATAAAAACGACGAATTTTATTATTCTTTTTTATTATATTGCTTCTTTTGAACGATTTCAACGATCTAAAAGGGCCGAAAATGCTTATTTTAGCAAAACAGCACGTTTTGATTTAATCTGCGTTTTAACGCGTAAAACAGCATAAAAACGACGAATTTTTATTATTCGTTTTTATTAATATTGCGTCATTTGGAACGATTTCAACGATCTAAAATGTTTAAAATTTTTAGCAAAACAGACGTTTTGAGCTTTTAATCTGCGTTTTAACGCAAAACAAATAAAACGACGAATTTTTATTATTCTTTTTTATTAATATTGCTTCTATTTGAACGATTTCAACGATCTAAAATGTTTAAAAAAACATTTTAGAAAAAACAGCACTTTTTGAGCTTTAATCTGCGTTTTAACGCGAAAAAACAGCTAAAAACGACGAATTTTTATTAT